>NC_056728.1:408466343-408631343 GCF_019279795.1 Protopterus annectens
ACACATCACCATGGGGGTGGAGACATTACCCTCATGTTGCCATTGCATGCCTATATGATGACATCAGTTATGCTTGTTAGTGGGAGTTGGGTCTTATGAAGAAAAAACCCACTCTCCTCTGAGAATGTTGTTAGCATTCACAGAGGGCTCAACACTTGCCTTCAGAAACCAAAAATAGAAAAACACAGCCCAACAACCTTGAGGAACAAGTAGGTCAACTGAGCAATGGTAAGGAGACTTGATACTGAGGAGTGCTAGAGAAAAAAGAGAGCCAAAAAAGAAAGAAAAAAATATGTGACTGGCTAACGTCAGCAGATTTTTGTTGGTATTCAAAGACATTTTGCTGTCAGTGAAGCTCTAATTAATATAACCAGATATTTTGGTATCATACCTCTCAATCTCTTAGAACAAGAAATCTGGACAAAGCAATTAATAAAAGTGGGACAAACAACCAAAAAATAGGGACAATTTTTAAATATTGCTCCTACAAATTTAGAAAGTAGATAGAACAACAGGTTTTGCATTAGCATGAATTTTCTGAAGGATATGAATTCTAAAACTTAAATGCCTCTCATTATTTTCTAACTTCAGTCTTTAATGATTTTCTATTAATTTGCAAGAAAACCGCAATGGACCAAAAATATGAGGCAAAATCTGGACAGTCTGCAAAAATCTGTACAGTTGAGAGGTATGATTGGTATTCTAACATAGTTTAATGTCTGTAGCTGTCTTATTAACTTTAATACCTAATTACTGAATTCTTGAAGCTACACTTGTTAAGTCACTCTGCATAAAATACTTTGGCTTATTTACAGATATTAATTTTTCAGTGTGTAACCAGAAGCATGCTATACATATTAAAGGAACATAACTTCTTCTCATTCACCAGAATAACTCATAGCATTTAACTATATGGAATGCTATAAAAATGCTTGCGATTTTGACATGTTTAGTAAAAAAAATATATATATATGTCATATGCTTTCTCCAAGTCTAGGAATAACCAGTTGTACTCTTCTCATCTCTAACTTCTCCACTATCTGTCTCGCTGCAAGCATTGGGTCAGTTGCACTGCATCTTAACTGCTCATTTCCTGTCTTACTTTCTACAACTCTGTGTTTTCATTAATCATTCACCATCTCCAGAACTTTCTTGCAGTATGAGAAGAATTTGATACCTCTGTACTGCTCACAGTTGTGGATGTTTCCTTAATTCTTGTACATTGGCACTAGAATGCTTATTCTTCAGTTATCAAGCATATGTCTTTCTCTGCGTACTGCTGTGAGTACCCTCAGGAGCTGTTTCTCCCATTTCTAACCCAACCTTTTGATTATATTTCCTGTGTCATGATCTGAGCCCACTGCTTTCCCCTGACTTCATTTCCGTAGTGCTTTTCTTACTTATTCTAGACTGGGCTCCTCCTCTTCTTTTATCATAGTTTGCTGTGTCTGGGGCAGTACAGCTTCTGTGGTTTTCTTCATTCAGAAGCTGCTGGAAGTACTCCTTCCATCTACCTTTGGTGTCCTATGGAATAGTAAACAGGTTGTTGCTGGAATCCCTTATGAAGGATGCCTAATTACCTTCTTTATCTTTCTGTCTTTGCCTTGCAACCTGATATAGTTTCTATGTGCCATCTACTGTGTCACTTTCCAGAAGTTGGTAGAGTGCTTCTGATCCCTTGTTCTTTGGTACTGCAACTCCTGTCTTAGCCTCTTTGTTAGCCAACCAGTATTCCATCTTAGTCTGGTCTGTCATTTCTGTTATCTCCCACCTTTTCCACATTACTTCTTTTTTTTCTTTTGATGACTTCCTGGTCTTCTGCATTCCACCAACTGCTTTCCTTATGTACCTTTTTTCCATACCTGGCTCAACTGCATGTCTGTTTTATAGTCCTCACATATCCTGTTTTGAGGAGCCGTCATTCTTCATCAGTCTACTTGCTGTTCTTCCTGAGGTGCTAAAGCCTTTGAAATTTCTTGAGCTCCTGTACTTTCTCTCCAGTCAACTTCCAGGTCTTCACCTAGTTGTTTTTGACCTTAGTGCCTTCTATGATCACAGCTTGCAGCTGATTGTGGCAGTCAGTGGTTTATGCTGTAGGCTGATTGCTTCACAAGGGATGATTTTGCAGTAACTAATTCTATCCCAGTGCCCTTTGCTTATTAGGAGGAAGCCTACCCGAGTCATGTGTTGGTCACTCTTGTGTTTGATCTTGTGACTGTCTCTGTTGCTGAACCATGTGTTAGCCACCATAAAACCATTTGCCAGGCAGAAGTCTAGAATGACCTCTCCTTCCTTATTCCTATTGTTCCATCCATGGGGACCCAGGCAGTCCTCATATCCCATTCTGTCTTTCTCTCCGGATGTGTGCATTCAGGTCCCACATTATCAACAGCAAGTCATGTTATCCTGCTTTATCTAGTAGGTCCTACAACTGCTGACTGAATGCAGTATTTTCCTAACTATAACAACCCTACTGTGGGGCACAGGCTAAGATTATGAATACCGCCCCATTTGTACACTGGAGTTTGATTGTCATGAGTCTGTCACTAATTTTGATGACATCCCTCACTGTCTTCTGAAGCCTATCCCTTACCACAATTCCCACATTATTTCTTTTCTGTCCAATTTCTAAGTAGTAGATTCTGGATCCAAAGCAAGTGGCTTTGCTGCACTGTCCTTCTATCTTGTCTGCTGGATACATAGGATGTCCAGCCTCCTCCTTACAGTCATGTCATCTATTTCCAATCTGCAACTTGTCAGTGAATCTACACTGAGTATAGCAATTCCTAGTTCATATTTGGCAGGTTGATTGGTTTTATGTCTACTTTTCAATCAACAGAACTATGCCAGGTAACCCAGGCTGGGCAACTGGACACCAACTGGCCAGTAGCTTATTGACCCAGGGCTGCTGAGCTTTATACTGGGCACACACTGGCCAATTGGAGCACATACACCCCTCCCATCATTAGCATGGGTCAGTGGCGTAAGTCAAAGTAGGCTAGCATTAAGCAGGATTTCAGGATTTCATTTTCTCTAAGGATGATGCCACTATACAAACAAAAGATGACTGACTTTAATAATTGGCTTAGCTTCTACTGTCATTCTAAAGGTGTGCAGTATTTGTTAGCATGGTGGGAGGTGGTCAACAGACCATGCTGCTTTGCCAGGGACTGTCTGCACCTCTTCCCTCTAGGCTTTCGAACATTAGCTAAAATGTTGTCCTACCCCAATACTGCCTTTTTTAGCCAATTTCAAAGGGAAAGCACTTCCAATATAGCAAATTAATAACAAGAAAATCTAAAGATGTTACTGCTGAATGCTAGGAGTCTAAACAAAAAACTCCACCCCCTAGAAGCTCTCTCCACCCTAGAGAATGCTGGCATCTATGCAGTCACTGAGGCTTGGTTTAAAGCCATGGAGAGCATGCTGATAGTGCCAAGTTATAATGCCTTCCACAAATTTAGGCCAACTACTACACAGACAGGGACTAAAGGTGGAGGTGTCACAATTTACATCAAAAATAAATATAACTCAAGTCTGGCCCAACAGGATAAGGCATGTGAGCTTCTCCAAGTTCAAATCACAGAAGGCAAAATCCAATACCACTTCCTTGCAAGCTATAGGTCCCCTTCTATGACACAGGAAACCCATACCATGTATTTAAACGTATTGGTAACACTCACCATTTAACCCAGTATCATATTTATGGGTGACTTTAATTACTTCACTATTAACTGGGAATTATATATGACACCAACTGTACAGGCACACGGATTCCTGGCTTTTTTAAACACAAACTCCCTGGACCAGATTGTCAGTATACTGACCAGGGGTGCAACAATAGTGCATCTGTTCCTCACTAATATGGGGGAGTGCTACACCCCCCCCCCCCATGTAATGTCTTCTCTGGTAAGGTTGGACTACAGAGTGGTCTCCTTTGAAGTAAAAATAAAACCTGGAACCTCAGCTAACCCTGGAATATTCAGGAACTAATCTAAGGCTAACTTCCTACTATTAAGTGATAACCTGGCAAAATTTCAAGTCCCCATATACTCTGAGAACAATGTGGCCTACACAGAACTGTTTACAGAAACCCTATATGAGCATGTTAATAGCTACATAGAAGCAGCTGTATCCACCAGGAAGAAATACAGAACTAACAAAAAAACAAACCACCCTGGTGAATAACAACATCAATAGGCTATGTAACAGGAGGAAGAAAATCATGGTGAAAATTAGGAGGTATTGCACCCAGCAGGATAACAACACTCTCATCAAACTAAACAAACAACTCAGAGGACAAATAAAGTCTACCAAAGTCAAATTTGAAGTAATTTTGGCTTCCTGGGTCAAGGACAACCACAAGGCATTCTTTAGCTATGTCCACAACGTCAAAGATAATACACAGTTGTGTGCAGAGCTCATTGTAAATGGAGCCACCTATACTGAGCCAGAATATATAGCAAACTTACTGGCTGACAAATTTAGCTCCAACTTTACCTCCTCTACCCCTCAACCTTCCCCCAGGAAATACTATCAAATATAAATCCCCTGCTATCACTAGGGAATAGGTCTTTAAGTCTCTCTCTATGGCTAAGAACACTGCATCAGTGGGCCCAGACAATATCCCAGATGCCTACTAAATAGCATGAAACATGACCTATCAGGCCCTCTAGAATTGCTATTGAATTGTAGTCTCCAAACAAGCTTCATGCCTCATGAATGGAGAACAGCAACAGTCATCCCTCTGCTCAAAGGTGGGCCATCTACAGACCTGGGAAATGACAGACCAGTAAGTCTCACTAGTCTCATATGCAAAGCCATGGAAAGAATTATCATGGAAATGATCAATAATGACATAGGAAATCTCCAGACACTGAACCCAATGCAATTTGGTTTCGTCAAGGGGAGGTTATGCCTACTCAATCCAGTGGACTTGTTTGAGAAGGTCACCAAATCAGTGGATAGGGAGAAAATGGTTTACACTGCCTACCTTGACCTGGCCAAGGCATTTGACACTATACTAGGCATTGCTGACAAACTCAAGAGGTGGATAGCCAGCTGGCTCACAAACAGGACCCAGAAGTTAGAATTGTGGACTCCATCTCTACAAAGAGGCCAGTCACAATTGGAGTCCCTCAGGGATCGGTCCTGAAACCGCTCCTTTTTGGAACTTAATTCTCTGATGTCAAGGCCAAAGTCAGTGGCCTCTGGCTGACTAAGTTTGCAGATGACTGCTTATTAGCAGCTGTCATTGAATCCCCAACTGACACATATGTTCTCTAGGAACGGCTGACACAAACTAATAACTGGTGTCAGAGCCATGCACTAAAACTAAATGCCAAGAAATGCATAATAGTATCCTTTGGGAAGTCAACACCCCTAGAAACAATCATATTGACAATGCAACCTTAAGAATTAACACAGTAGTCAGGGACTTGGGGACACACATAGACAGTAATCTAGCCTTTGACCATCATGAGTCTACAGTAGTAAGGAAATCATTCTATGTTGTGCAACTTATAAACACATGTATGGCATCTAGGTCCAAGGAAGTCATTAATTATTCCAGTGCATCCGGCATTCATCAAACCTGTCATAGCCCCTTTGGTGCATATCTAACAACTGGCATTTCCACAGACATTCCTCACTAAAAGAATACGCAGCATAAGTAACATGTCTTATGTAGACTGTCTCAAGGCCTTATCCCAGTATTCTGTCTCCAACAGCCTGTTCAGGGGAGATCTATGACTGGAATACAAGGCATTGTCAGACCCCACTCTGATGGACCTCCTACATATCCACAAAACAAACAGCACCAGAATTACCCATTCTGAAGACTTAAACATTGCCCATGATATAAATAGGACCTACTGGAGAGACAGGTATGTATCCCCGAGACTACACCTTCTCTTGAACAGGCTCCCCATCCATGTGAAGCAGAGTTCCTCCCTAGCCCAATTCCAGTGTAACTTGGACAATTGGATGGGGAACAGGAAATTCATTCCTGGTTTGGCACCTATGTCTCTAATGGACACAAGTAGCCTGTAAATGGTTCATCTCCCAGGAACCTCATGCAATTGTTTCACTTCCTAAGCTCCTACTTACACCTATCAAGGGTGCCAGAACTTGTCAGAGATTTGGAATGCATGGCTAGGCTTAAAAAGGTCCTTGTGGTTGTTAGCCTAGTAAACACTTATGAACCTATGAATCCAGTAATCACCAGCATACCCATGCTCATTTTTGGCGACATTAGTTAACATGACCAAATCACCTAAAGTAAATTTTTCACTGTTGAGTGGCTAGCTTTAACACAGCATGTCATCTGTGATCTATATTGTCCTGTCTTGAGGATACTGTGCACCACACTTGATATACAAAGTTCTTGGTCTATACAACTACCCCCCCCCACAGGCACCAACTAGAGTCTGTGCTACTGTCCACAACTCCATTTGTGTTGCATTTTAAGGTTGGCTGACTGTGTGTGTGTGTGTGTGTGTGTGTGTGTGTGTGTGTGTGTGTGTGTGTGTGTGTGTGTGTGTGTGTGTGTGTGCGTGCGTGTGTGTGTGTGTGCGTGTGTGCGTGTGTGTGTGTGTGTGTGTGTCCATGTGCATGTATGCATGTGTGTGTGTATATATATATATATATATATATATATATATATATATATATATCTATATTTATATTATTTTTATGTATAGAGCTGCAGCATAATATTGAGCACACAAATATTTGAAAGACAGAACATCAATCCCACAAGATAAGAATCCGCAAACTGTAAAACACAAGTTCAAAAATACAAAAAAAAAAAAAAAAATTAAAACATTTTTTATGTAGGAGAGCAGGCCCCTGCTAGTGATACATATATATATATATATATATATATGTGTGTGTGTGTGTGTGTGTGTGTGTGTGTGTGTGTGTGTGTGTGTGTGTGTATACATATTTAAACACCAACTCTGAAGTTACACTACAGAGGGAAAGGGGGAAAATTCCACTCCCATACTGACCAATTGTCTGAAATATTGCAGAATCTCCCAAGCCTTGCCTTATATTTGTCATCTTTTCTTATAAATCTTTTTTGTTTTCTTGCAAACCACTGAGGATAAAATTCAGTAATTAATGACCAACATTTCAGTTTCAAACTTTACCCGCGATGGTTGTGCTGCGGTAGCGTTGTCGCCTCACAGTAGGACGCTGTCCGGTTTGATTCTCAGCTAGAGCGTCTTATGCGTGGAGACATGTGTGAATCGGTGTACCTTCGTTGAAAGTTGTGCGTCAGGGCTGGTAACTCGGCACGTAAAAATCAACTACCAATCATTAGCGGACTGGAGTTCCGCTGTAGCGACCCCTAACCGGGAAAAGCCGAAAGACACAACAACAACATTTCAGTTTCAAACTTTATATCCCTCACAAAAATGCAACCTAATGCAAAACTTGTTATACTAAAGACTTTCTAACTTTAAAACAAAAACATCATAGGTTCATAGGTGTGTACTAGGCTAATGGCCCTGGACCTTTACAAGCTTAGTCCATAGAAGTGCCCTGGCATCGTGCCGCCCGACATTAGTTCCCAGTGCCTCTATTAAGTAGAGTCACTGGAGTGATCCCCGGGGTGAACTTTCTATTTCCCATCCACTCATCTAGATTTCTCTTGAAGAGGGCCAATGAGGTGCTCTGCTTGACATGTATGGGAGGTCTATTCCATAGCATGGGCAGTCTCTGTGTTATATACCTGCCCTCCAACATGTTCTGTTGATTGTGGTAATGATGTTGAAATGTATTCCTCACTTAGCATGTCTCCTTACATTATATTTTACTTTGTTCAAAACTCTTGTGCTATGAAGAAGAAATGTATGCAGTGAACTCCCAAAACAAATGTCTGCATATTTTTTAAACTTCTGAGATTTTGATAATGTATATTGATAGCTCACAGGTTCAACATTTTAAACATTCAGTATAAAGTTTTGTATATAATGCAACAACCTTCTTGATCTTTTCAGTTTGTACGACTAAGCATTTATATGTAGGTGCAGCAGTACATCAACCCTATAAGGCCTGTTTACCTTGTTAGTTCCATTCAAAGCCTACACCATAAGTATTCCCTGAATCACAGAATTTAATACTTTTTTCCAGTTGTTATCCACCCTCAAATGTCTCCACTCTAGTTCCAGCTTTAATTTGTTATACTGATTATTTAGATTTTTTGAACAGAATGTGCATGCCCTTCCACATAAATGTATAGGTACCTAGCCAATATCTTATTTAAAACTCATTCTTTTCTCCCTTTGGGGTCTGGCCTTTCCACATGCCCCTCTTTATCACTGTTGCAGTATTCTTTACAAATTGGATATCCTGCTGAGGATAGCTGAATGTTTGGCCAACATACCAAAGCCATAGATCCTTCCGGGTGCTGTATGTCAGATGTATGTCCTATATCAAAGATGTAGGGTGCATAAGTGATGTATAATCATCTAATCCTCAGAACTTCTTTGCCACTAGTCTAAATGCTACTTTTTGAAGTTGGTTTGCAAGTTGCTTGTCATGTTGCTACAACTACAGAGCCTTCAAAAGATAAGTGCCCCATTGGGGTTTCTTCCTTCCTTTTTTCCTTTGGTTGTATTACCTTTTACATGTCATTCAGGGAGGAAAAATGTGAGTGTGGGAGGCAGATTCCCCATTAGGAAAGATACAAGAAATACCTTTTTTTGTCTAGGTGTTGCCCACAGCCATACTCAGTGTGAGATTTGTCAAGTGTTTGTATTGAAGACCTTACACAGTCATCTATCTTCTCCTTCTGTCTAATTAGAAAACCAGCAATTAAAAATTTTGTCTTGGGGAACCATGGCTTCTGAATCCACCAGACCAATATTCTGTCACCACTTAAGAAAAAATCTTAAAAGCATGCTGAATCATCTGCTGTCCAGTCACTTCCAGACATCTCTGTTGGGTTGAATGAAGAACATAGGACAGTCAGTCCAGTTCTAACATCTGCCTCCTCTGTCATGACCCACTTGGAAGCTGACACGGGACTGGCTACCTGCACGTCCACTGAGGCTGTGCCTACATCTGCTGTAGATATGGAAGAGGAATCATGGCTAATCATTTTGGCAGGGCCTAAGGGTATTCCCTAGATTCTTGTTAGGGAGGAAGTCCCTGGTTCCCCTATTGAAGTCAGGCAAGGGTCTGAACCCCCTTATGTATTAGGGATGATGTTCCTTTGAAACAAAAACAGAACATGGAGAGACTTGGCTCCTGTAGCTAAGGATCCACACTAAGAATGGTATGATTTCACTTAGGGTCTTTTCAAAGCCTCTGGTCCTCTACTCCTTTTAAGCATCCTTGAAACTCTGATCCCTCTGAGGAGGAGGTGAACTTAGATTCTGGGGAAGAGTCCTTGGCTTACTCCTGTCAAATTCAGTCCCCTCATACTCTGGCACCTGAAGAAAGGGAATCCCTTTCCCCTGATTCCCCTATTGAAGAATTGTCCTATGGGGACACTATTGTACACATGATGAAACACTTTAAATGGCATTGTTCACAGATTTCTGATATCCAGAATAGATACTATGATCTTTTGTAGATTGATTCACCCTGGCCTTCAGCAGCCCCTGCAGTTTTGGAAGCTGTCTTGGATACCTTGTTGTCTTCATCACAGACTCCTGACTTCCAGTCCCCTGCTCCAAAGAAACCTGACAAGTTCTATAAAGTTCCTGAAGCTCAAAAGATGTTTTTATACCAGTCCTCCTCTGGCCCTGCAATGATTTCCCTGGTTACTAATAAGCCTTCTAAGTTGTATCCCTCTTCCAAGTTTTTACCTTCTGACAGGAAAGGAATGGTAAAAAGTGTATACCTCTACCACCTTAGCATTCAGGGCCATAAAAAACAGATCTGTATGTCTAGATATGTGTTGGCTTTTCTTTCTTATCTTGGGGCTGTTCTGTCTGATTTTCCTGATTCAAAAGCTGAATCCTCTGCTATTTCCCTTTTGAGCTCTGCTTCCCATGTATCTTGGCACTCTATAAAATGTAGTTATGATGCTACTGTTGCTTCTTCTTAGAGCGTCTGTGTCAAGGTCGGTAGGAGTAGGTATTCCTGGTTGTGGCTACAGTCCCTTTCTGAAGACATTAAGGCTAAGCTGCTGTACTCCCTTTTGACAATCAGAATCTTTTTGGCTCTGCTGCTGAGTTTTTGAAAACTTTGCAGGATAAGGGGATAGTTTTGTAGGATTTTAAGCAGATCTTCCTTTCACCTGTTCCTAAGTTTTGGAGAGATGACCTCACCAGACCTTGCTTTCTGCAATGGCAGCAGAGACAGATTCCCAGGATTAAGAGGTCATCTAAGAGGATATTTACTAGTAAGCCTTCTCAGGGCTCCAAGGGTCAAAATTCTTCTTTTCCTAACAAATCTGCCTCCGTTTGACATTCAACCTCTTTTGCCCTTCAGCTAGATGCCTCTTTACCTCAGATTAACTGTGTCTTTTCCAGTCTGGTAGCATATAACCACAGACTTGTGGCTACTTTCCATCATTCAAAATGTTCTTTAAGGCCTTTTGGTTCATGGAATCATTCAGTCAGTTCTGCCTTCTCAGCGGGCAAATCATTTTATTTCAAGATGTTTCTGGTTCCCAGTAAGGAGGACTCTTGGAGGCCCATTCTGGATATTTTCTTTCTCAACACATTCCTAAAAGTTCCCTCTTTCAGGATGTTGTCTCTCTAGTCGCTGTTTCCCTTATTACATCCCTCAGGCTTTGCAGGTGCCCCTGGATTTGAAGGATACCTACCTTTACTTTCCTATTCACTATCTCTTCAAGAAATGTTTAAGTTTCTCTGTGTGTTAATCTTCTTTGCCCTTTGGTATTTCTACAGCTCTGAGAGTCTTTACCAAATATCTGACCCCAATGGTAGTCTTCAGCAGATTTCTGAATCTTAAATTTTCCCTTACTTAGGTTGACCTTCTGATTCAAGCTCCCTCTCAGCACCTCCTACTTTAGGACCTCAAACACACTATACTTCTTCTTTGCAGTGTGGTTTTCACTATACGTCTCACATTCTGATCTTAACCCTTCTCAAAACCATATTTTTCTGGATTGCAGTATTCAGACCTTGCCAATGATGGAGTTTCTTCCTGCTCCAAATGTCCTTTCCTTGAGAGTTTATTTTCAATCTCCTATTCCCCTGCAAGAGTTGTGCATCAAGAGAATTACTATGAGCTTTGGGGTTTAAGGCATCCACCATTCCTATGGTTCCTATCATCAGGCTCTATATGATGAAGTTTCAGTGGTTTCTCAAAACTGTTTGGCTTCAACACTGCCATCCTGTAGATCTTCTCACCCCTTTCTTGCCTTACCTCAAATCCAAGTTACTCTGGTGGATCCATCAGATTTTTCTGAATCCCAGCCTACCTTTCAGGATCTTCTACCTTTCCAGATTCCACTTCCCACTCAGGACCAGTACACAGATGCTTGCGATCAGGATTGGGGAGCATCTTTTAACAACATCAGGGTCCAGGGAGTTTGGTCTTCCAACAACAGATGGACCATATCAACATAAAAGAGATGAGAGCTCTGATTCTGGCTCTTCATGCTTTGCATTCCCTTTGAGTTCCAGGTCCTTTGATAATTTTCACACACAACACCGCAGTTATGTGATGCATAAAAAAGTCACAGTTATGTGATGATAAAAAAAAAAAAAAAAAAAACAGAAACGTGGCATCCTGTAGAGAAACAAACACTCCCTGACCTCATCAGCCAAGATCACCCTTGGTAAAACTTTCCTTCTGCCCTCCCATCTATATGGTGCCTCTGTTCTTTCTAACCTACAGATTTCTATTAAATCAAAAATAGAACAGTGCTACAACAAAGTGGCAAAGTTTGCCACAAATTCCACAACCAGCATACATCACTGTATGCCATTACAATTGTCAAACTGGCTGCAATTCCGTAATCATCTCCTCTATATCCAGCTCATAACACTACACAACGTAATCAACAAGCCCCTAGCCTGCCCGGCTCTGAACAATATAATCAAACCTTACATCCACAACAAAACCCGTAGATCCAAAGATAAGAACCTTCTCACTATTTCCAAAGCCTCTAGAACAGCAGGACAAAGCCTGTACTCTAACGTTGCTGCCAAAGTATGGCACTCACTCCCACTATCACCCAGAAGTATTCCTGATCTAGTAGCGTTTAAAAGAATCCCTAAAGCCGCATCTAAACAATTCTTGGGTATGCACGTGCTCTGCTCCTGGCTAATCTCTTCTATACTTTCTTCCTCCCCCTTTCTATATGCTCTGCCTTCCAGCTTTTCTCTCCTACTCTATTTACAATACAACTAAAACTACCTAAGATTAGCTAACAGTCCTCTAATATTTTACACATCTAATAATCCGCCCTCTTTTCCAATAACTATGCCTTCTCTGTATCACAATAAAGTGATAAACATCTCATTTCTGCATTAAAAATGTACAACAATTTTAACTACTGAATATGTCATAGAAAATCTTAAAACAGATTAAGCAGATACCCAAAGGCCAATTTGTATAATATGTATTATGTGTACGTATGTCAGTTTCCTCTAACAATGTTAAAATACTGATTTGTATGTTTCATCACTTGTATATTCTTGTCTTTACTGCTATATGACTTGCATATTAAAGTATGTATCTTGAAGCATTTCTCCTCAGGCCTCCACTGAAACTGGGTTCTTTTTGACCTAGAGAGGCCATCCCATTAAACAAATGCCAAATAAATGAATAAATAACAAACAAGCGGGGGGGAGGCATAAAATCTTACATTCTTTGCAGGCTAGTTTTTCAAGCTTGGGATCTTGCAATCGGCCATCAACTGACTCATCAGGTAGTATGCATTTCCTCAGAGCAAGTTAAGGGCAGATTCTCACAAATGGTGCTTCACAGGGAGGTTTTCCTGGACATTGTACATTAGTGGTGTACTCCTCAAGCAGATCTTTTTGGCTCCTATCTGAACAGACCACTTCCAAGTCCTCTGGCTTGGAAAGTGAACACCACATGTCTTTTTCCTATAAGGGAATGTTTCTGTATACCTAACAACCTCTTCCTCTGTTACTAAAGCTTCTGCGTCAGATAATGTGGGCAGGTCCAAAATCTTGTTGGGGACTCCCTTTTCGCCCAGATGGCACTGGTTCCCCTTCTTTTTCATCTTTTCAGGGGAAGTCATCACAAGTTACTGCACAAGATGGATCTTCTCACACAGTAAAAGGAAGCTCTCATTCACCCTCACTCATCCTACAGCTGACTCTTTGGGTAATAGGGTTTTGATTCCTTTTAGACAGCAATTTTCTGAGGCCATGCTTTGGGTTTTGTAGAAGGCCAGGAAGCCCACTACTAAAAAAATCCTAATGTAGGTAAATGGAAGAGATTTTCTATCTGGTGTTGCTAATATTACCTGGACCTCTTTCTGTGGGTATTCCTAAGGTTCTTTCTTATTTTGTGAGTTGCTCAATTCTAGCCTGGAATACTCATCTCTTAAAACTAATTTCTTGGCCATTTCTGCTTGTCTGCCTTTGAATCTACCCCTTTCTTCTAGACTTGAAATCAAGTCATTTTTAAAATGTGTGCTTCATATTAGACCAGCCAAAACAGCCTACTCCTCCTTCTTGGGATTTTATATTTTTTTCTTGGAAAACTAACTCAGCCTCTATTTGAGCCTGCAGTTCTCCTTGCAGCATTGTACTTGAAAAACTGTGTTGTTAGTAGTCATTACTCTGCCAAGATGGTTTCTGAACTTCAGGCATTCATGGCATTTCCATCTTTTTGGTTCTTCACAGAGACAGAGTTTCTCTTTGTTCCAGTCCTCCTTTTATACTCACGGTAGTTAATGATTTATCTTTGAATCAAACTAGTCATCTTCCTTCTTTTTTTCCCCCTCTTTACTGAATGATAGTAAGAGAGTCCTTCATTCTTTGGATCTAAACAGACAGCTTAGATATTACTTAGCTAAGACAAAAGGTATAAAGAAGCCTAATCAACTTTTTGTTTATTTCCATTATAGAAAATTGTGTTTGGCTGTTTCTAAGCAAACCATCTCCTGGATTTCTAAGGCTATTCCCATTTGCTATTCACGTTATGGTAAACAGCTTTCTTTTTCTTCTGTTCATGCACATTCTGCCATGGCTGAAGGTGTCTGGTGCTTTTTTCAAGTGTCTGGATACTAGACCCATTCTGTGAGATGCTACGTGGTTCTCTGTACATGCCTTTACTAAACATTATAAGTTGGATGTGATTTCTAGGACCAGGGAAATCCTGCTTGGGTTATTGGACGTCTTCCTCTTCCCATACTCTTCAGTACCTTTTGTACTCTCCCATTTGTAGAGAACACTGCAGCAGTGACAAGGGAAGGACATAGTACAGTTCTGTAAGATCTTACCATAACAGTTAATGTCCTGCATCTGACTGTTGCAGTATTCTGATCATTCCTGCTTCCCCCTGTTTTTCTCTGTGGTATTGTCTCTGGCCAAGGGATGCACATGCTATCGCTTCTCCTCTTGAGTTGCTCTGGTTCTGCCAGGCCAGTTCATTTCTGAGGACTGGGGGCTTGTACATCATTTATGTACCCCCATGCCTTTGATGTAGGACATATGTCTGGCATACAGTGCTTGTAAGGTGCTAAGGCTTTGGTATGCTGACTAAATGTTCATTTATCTACAATAGGATATGCCATTTGTAAGTAATACTACAACACTGAGAAGCAGTGCATTTACTGTTATGGTAAGATTTTATACAACTGTATTTTATTTGTTTTAGTATCATGTTAATCCTGTCATCTTCCAGCCACCCCCCCCACACACAATGTATTGTCTCAAACATCCTAAACTAGTCTAAGTTTTCTCACTGGTCCTACCATCCTTAACCACCATTACTCACCTTTGCCTAGACTGGATTTCCTTCTTCTTGAACAGTGTTCACTCACTGCCTCTTATCCACACCTAGCTTGTTAACTCTGTCTGACCACTCTCCACTTGCCTCAATGTTACTGGGAAGAACTCCCTAGACACCTAAGAATAAAACAACAAAATGCAAGTAGAGGTGTTTCGTACTCCTTGTCCATGGGCCAGATGCAGCCCTTAACAGTTATGATCTGTCCCACAAAGCTTTGCCATAAATAACTTTTATTCTGGTCAGCAAGGCATTGTCAAGTATTTAATTTTGATAAACTTCAAAAGAGTCTGGTATGCAATAAGAACCACATTGACAAACACTTCTCTTTGCCACTTGGATTGCCTCAAGCAGTTTCTCCCTCACACTGACTTGACTATAGATCCAGTGAATGAAACACTTCCTGGAACTCAGACCAATAGCATTGTTTGACTTAAAAGAAGCCTTAATAGGTGCAGTTGATTTAAAATCTGCTAACACCCATGCAGCTGCATACTGTTTAGTATGACTTCAGATCGATCATTTGGTCACGTGAGCAAAACAAAAAACGCCAAGTAGCTTTCAATCAGCAAGATAACACATAGCATTATTTGATGCTAATTTGTCTCTTCATCAATTTATATTAATATCTCATGTTTCTATGTATGTTTCATAAAACACTCCCATCCACTGTAATTACTGCTTTTGTGTTTTGTGAATGTCTGTGAAAGTATTGGCTTTGGTGTGAAATCGTGGTTAGATTTCGGAGTGCACTTGCTATGGTAGAAAAGACGCAGACATCAACTCCTGTAAAGTCTTTAAATGTGGAACATTCTTGACATGATTTTAATTCTACTTAACACTGCCAGTACTACTCAGGTTTGTTCAACCTCAGCTGAATTGTCAGATGACATACTGAGAAAGAAAACATTCTTAGATAGCAGGGGACTTTGTGGACCAGTCATGTTTCCTAGAACGTAATGCAGCAGGGGAGGAAAATTTAGATGTATGTCGAGGCCAAAGTGTCTATGAAAGGTATAGCACAGATCAGTATTCTGATAAGGTTTATTTAAAGAAGATGACTTAGAGTAATTATGTCTGTTTTGTTTATAATATGATAGAGTTTATTTCTCCTTTGCTGCCTGTGTAGATTTTGTCATTATGTTTGACTTGTAATGTTGGAGGAAGTCCTATTTTGTGGGATTTGTGGGCTGTCTATTTAATCTTGTCTCCTTAACCATTCCTATGTTTCCTTTGTTGCTGCGGAAGTTGATTTTTTTTTTGGGGGGGCATTGAAAAAATAAAATGAGAAGAAATTGGAGTCTATTGTCCATATGTTGATATGTACTGCTGCAAAAACCCACCTGGTTGGTGGGAAGTGCTACAGGGTTTTTAACTACTTAAAATGTCTGCATCGTGGAATGTTTTCATGCATACACATATCTGTCTCAGTGCTTGCCACAGCACATTAGTTAGTAATGCCTGTTAGAAAGTAAATGATTTTGCTGCCCTCCATCCATTGTGCAACTGAAAACTTGCTCCGATGGTAGTGAAAAGTAAGAGGAAATGCATTCTGTATCAGGCGCAACTGCTCACTCATAGCAATGCTTTGCTACCAAACAAATAATGTGTAGCTTCAGAGTAAACAAGTTCTACATCATTCATACATGTAGGTTTAACTTCCCTTTTTCTAAGTTCTTGCTTCTTAGAAGCTGCTACACATTTGTCTCTCACTGCACTATGCCTCTTGTCACAATTTTGTCAGTTGGTAGCATCCTTTAAAAATGGTTTTTGCCATGCTATAGCTGCATCTGAAAGCTTGTTAGTATGGTAAAGCACAAGGGAATGTATCAGGTGAAACTTTTAACATTGGAGTATGGTTTTGCTGCTAGATGTACACCAGTTATATAGATTTTATATATCACCCAGATGAGTGACAGAACATAAAAGCTACTACTATGTCTGTTACAGTTTACTGGGGTCTGTCTAAGGGTTTTGTATATTTTAGTCCTTAAACTAGTTGTGTCTGTTTTGCTTTCTGTAATACTCTAGAGGTATTCAATGCAAGTTGTCAAGCAGATAACAATTAGTATATTAGATTTTTACATTTTCAATGTGTTTTGCATGGTGTTGCATGGCTGAGTTTTTTCCCTCAGGTAATTGGCCATCGGTTTTAGGTGCCCCTTGAGCTATGAATTTGAGACTACTTGGCAAGTACAATGTGATGTCTCCACTCTGGGCCAGTAATCAAGGAGCCTAACTCCTCACCACTGGCAGTGGAGAGGGACATTCACTTGAAACAAAAATGGATACACCCAGTATTTCTAGATGCTGCTCTCTGCATCAAGCACAATTTCCCTTAAGAGCACACAGGGAACACACTCAGTCCAGGGGTTGGTTTTTCTCTCTCTCTCTCTCTCCAGATCCCCAATAAGACTCCCAACTGGCACAGCTGCAGGGCTAAGTCTTCAGCCGAGTGTCCTGTGTGAAACCAGTGCTTCATGCCCCTGCTCCAAGTAGTTGACACACACACTCTCTGAGATTTGATTTGCGCACACCTGGCAAAAACTGTCACAGATTTACTAGCTATGCCACCTTTTGCCCAGACTATAAGGTAGTTGCACCACCACCAGATACTCCAAAGCCAGCTACTGCAAGGCTCTTACAAAGGTACCCAATTATACTGAGTTAAATAAATTTTAATGCAAATGGTAGTGTATGGAAATGCAGTTAGGCTTTCAGGAGATACCAGAGCTGTGACCAAATATATATAAGTACTCTCAGAGATTAAAATATTCTCTAAAAATCCAGCCACAATGAAAAGTTTAAATATATTTAATAATAAATAAGAAAAGAACATGAAAATACTAAAGATCTATTTGCAATAAATTCAATTGCAGGAAATATCAAAAATAACACAGGTGGGCAAGTTCATACAGTTACGGAAAAACAATACTTAACTAATTTCACTATATTTTCCTGACTGATCTAAAGAATTATTATTCCCCGGTTACTTACTAGAGCAAGGCAAGATGAAGTAGGTGAGAGGTCCTTCCTCATCAAATTACAAAAACAGACTGCTCTGAGACTTCAGTCTCAACTAGTATTAAACATTATTTTAGTGATGGATTACATAAGGATATCACATACACCTGGTCATCTGACTTCTGGTTCTCATGCAACCCCCCCCCCCAATTGCTAGAAACTGCCAGGATTTAGCATATATGTGTCAATAATACACACACATAGAGCTTGCTAAGGTCTGATGCACCTTCTGGAAGTCATAGAACAATTTCAAACTTCTACCTTTCCAGAGTAGCAATTAGTTCACTGCTAAAAACAATACAGAAGGCTTACTAGCACTTGCTTTCCCAGACATTTTGCCTCTGGCTGCATTGAGAAATGTAAGATACAATCTTTATAGCCTAAGCCAGGTAATTTACTTTCAAACTATTTTCAAAGTTAGGTGAATTGAGATTAACCTCTTCTCTTCCAGCATCTTCTGTTAAAACATATATATTTAAACAGTTACAATTAATAAATATATATTTCTTTTTCTGTCCAGCAGGGCACATTGTTAGTACATTTTTAACATATGCAGCTTTACAAATACATTATTCAACACAAGCATCTGTACAAATCAGTTTGATATACAAATTACATGTAATTGTTTACAAAATTCCAGCTAGCTATGCTGGCATATGTTGCACATCCACTGCCCTACTTCTCCTGACATAGCTGGCAATACATCACATCATCACATACAAAATTCAAAAATATTCAACAAAATATATATATATAACAGCTTTAGTTCAAGCACAAGCACAAACATGTTTTGTGTAGCCTCTTTAAACTGTAGGAAAGACTGACAGGAATGTTAGTGTGCTTGTTCTGGAAGTCTTTTTAATATTTCTGAATTTGTAATGCACCTTTCTTTTATTCATGGTTATAACTCTGGCAAAATACAGACTTTAGCTCTTTGCTACATTCCCTGTATACTACCATGTGTCTTATTAGTTCCAACAGCAATATGCCTCTCCCTTATGCATTTGAATTTACTTAAACATTATTACTGGCAACCTGTGTAAAAATCCCTGTGTTACCCCTCTTCATTCTCTCTCTCTTAAATGTAGCACATTGTATTTCAAAATTAATCTGTCAAAGCAGTTTCACTAATATCAAACATAGATCATGACACACAGACAAAGCAATTACAGCCAGAATGGATCATGGTAATGGCTGGCAAACTAAAGTTTAATGACCCCTTCCCATCACTATGCTGAGGAAGTGGGGTAGAGTAACATGTTCAAAATGCCTACATTTTTATTTGAACTTCTGCAAGGATGCCACTGGCCATCTCATCTGTTCCTGCTTAGAGTAGATGACATCCAGCTTAACTCTGTTCCTGAAATTCTGCTTGCTTTACTAGATGAGAAATGCTTGGCAGATGCAGAAGGGAGTAAAACCTGCCCATATAAATGTCTCCAGTCTCAGAAGCAAAACTACTCAAGTCCCATGATAGAAAGAGATTATATAAAACACATATTTTGGTATTTATTAAAGCCTAGCTTGTTTTTTTTGTCTTAGACATGATCATAAAAACAAGAATCCAAAACATAAACACAAATAAAAACTCAGGAAGGGCAGCCATTATATTTGTTAACCAGGTAATTGAACTGATCCAAAGAAGACTGTGCCTATCCAAGACAAGTGGCTAAAACACAGTGCTGCAGAATCAACTCATAACATCATATTAAGTAATACAGTTATAAAGTCAGGTACATAAACTACATTGTAGAATTTAGATAGCCCAACATGATAGTAGCAGTCTGTGTAGCAAAATCAGTGAATAAAAGTCAGTTAAAATGCAAAGTAAGTATGTATTAGATCACAGCTTTAGTATTCATAATTAGTAGAAGAGAATGCACACTAAAGCAATTTATTACCATGCAAAAGCACCTCAGCAACTGAATTTAATAACAAGGAACAAAGAAAAAGATAGGGGAAACACACAGGCAGTGTGTTAGTACCCAACAAATTATTAACAGGTTGCCTTTGTTCTTTGAAATGTAAGCAGTTTAGTCATGAAATCATTTAAAATGAAGATTGTTTTTTTTTTCCGGGATGGAAGAAATCCCATAAAATGGACCAGGGGATGGAAAGACCATGTCAATAGTTTTAGACTACTTGGTAAAAGTGACAGAGACTAACAGCACCAATCCTACTAAGTGTTGTAGACAAGTTAAATAGCAGAATGACTAACTGCAAGAGTAGTGCACAAGCTAAGAATCAGTTTAGCACTTACGGAGTGGGCTAGCCAGTAACCTGAGGATATTGAGAGGCTGGTCAAGAGGAGAGGTGAGCTTAAAGTCTCAAAATGTTACCAAATCCACTTCCCATCTTTCATAAGGAGTCTTTCTTATAGGCTATTTCAGTACCTGCTGGCAAGGGGTTGGCATAATGGTTAAGGTGCTTACCTCACAAATTTAAGTCTCACTTTTGGTCACTGTCTGGTTCTTGGCTAGGCATGTAGTCTGCACACTGATTGCCCAGTATTTACCTATGAAAATATAAAGAAACTGGCAACTTTGTTGAGCTTGTCAATATAGTATGCGATGGTTTCTTCCAGGTTATCCATCTGGTTATGAATAAAAGATCAAGAACTACCTACAAACCTAACTAGATTATTTATGAGGGTTACAAGCAGGATGTTTACAGCTAGCACAATGCCATACCAGATGTGCAGTCATCTTTGCTGTCTGGGAGTCTGTTTATATCTAATGCACTACATGAAAATTAGGCACTGTACAACTGTTTTTACAAAACTTTAAGCATCTATTCATAAATGAGATTCGGTACCTAATAAACACCTTTCCTTCCATTTATGATGTGCTTTTTTCACAGTCCTTAAAAGCTTACAAAACTTTCACCTATTGTGATGTGTCTGGCTCTGGTAGGCATTTATATCATGTTATTGAAAGATGAAAATAGCGAACGCTATTTCATTGAACCTAAAATATCTAAACCACATAATATCGAACATTCAGAACAGCAAATTTTTTCCTTGGGAAAAAAATTTGCTATTCCGAAACACATACACACAACACAAGCACACCTAAAAAACATCAATACACACACATACACTTATAATCCTACAACTAACCCTACATTAAACTATACATACACTACTATCTATCCACTTACCTTAACCCAAACTCTAACCCTAAGGTCCGTCACTATTGTACACTCACATAACCCGCGCCCTAACCCTAACTCACTTAACCCACCCCTAAACCTAATTCACCTAACCCGCACCCTAACCCTAACCCTAACTCACCTAACCTGCGCCCTAACCCTAACTCACCTAACCCGTTCCCTAATCCTAACAACCACACAATCACACACTTACCTGAACCCAACCCATAAATCTCCACCACAGCACTGAAAATAGCGAAGCCACAGAACCGGCCAACCAAATTCTTTCCATAGGAAAGAATTTGGTGTTCTGCAGCTTTACTATTTTTAGCGTTCTATTAAAATGGGTCGATATTAGAACATTCGAAGTTTTAAAACTTCGATGTTCTGATATAGACCCTCTGGTAGTTGGTAGGGGATTAAGGAGCTGTTAATGAGCTGTTTCCTGTGGTCCAGTGGTCCAAGGTTTGATTCTGTCAGCCTCCATTGCCTAACTGTGTGACTCTAAGCAAGTCATTTAATCAAGCAGTGCTTCAGGAATGAGTCTGAAAAAGGTCCATAGAGATCAGTGTTCTACCCAGGTAAACAAATCAAGTAACTATACATACAGAGAAAAATCAAAAGCAAACATTGTGCTTAGTTTTGACTTGCATTCATTGAGGTATGAGGCAACCCACTTCTTTGATAATGGAATTTCTGTATTCCATTTCTACAACACAAGAAATGTTCCAGTAGCCTGTGAAAGAGGGAGAAAGAGGCTAAAAAAAATTACAATGAAAGTAAAGTAGACATTTACAAAGTCCAGATGTTGATTATGTGTGTCAAACTTGTGAATGAGAAGAATGTTTTGCAAGAAGGCAGCCGACCTAAACTACAATTGGAAATATGTTCAGAAAAGCAGCTTGTGGCCGTAAGTGGTGAGATGATAAAGTTAGAGAGGAGAACAGCAGGTTCACAGGACTGATATCCAAGGGCTTCAGCTATATTTGCCTGAATATTGTAAATAGCATGGTGTACTCTCTATATTTAGGGGAAAAAATTGTGAGCTTTTTGTTTCATCCTGCTAGGGATTTTATTTTATTTGTGCAGTTCGGTAAATTACTGAGGTTACATCTTTCTTTGGTTTTATAACATTTTACATTAAGTTTTTTCACTATTTTAAAATTCATTGTAGATGGAAGTGTAAGTTGACAGTCCTCTGTGCTATTCAGTTTATTTTTAAATTAATACCAAGCTTGATCTGTTTCAGAGATGGTACTTTTAAATTCTTGGATGGCTTAGTTGAATGGTTTATTTCTTAGTGTTAGTTATTTTAAGGGAACACGGTAGTCAAAAATTGAAAAAAAAAAAAAAACATCTGTCTTCATCTTATCTTGAGTTTTTTGCTATACAAATGTTTCTGTGGCACTAAAAGAAGTCCGTACTAATTTTCATTTGTTATCTTACCGTAATGTCCCAATAGGGGAAAACATATAGACATGATTATATTTTTCAGCTAGACTTCCCTTTCCAATAATGCTGTCAAAATCCGTAGAAAATTAATCTATCTCACTGTTCAGTATTATGTCAAATCTTGTTTGCATTAATTAAAAGGGGAGACGTGAGGATTGCTGGTAACTCTGAGAATCTGTAGCTAGTGTGTTTGAAACTGTCTTCCAGTGACACTCTGCCTTGGGTTATTTGTCATTTTGTAAATATACTGCAATAAACAATTTATTTTGCTACTGTGAAAATAGCATGTATATGTGTGTATATATATATATATATATATATATATATATATATATATATATATATATATATATGTGTGTGTGTGTGTGTGTGTATATATATATATATATATATATATATATATATATATATATATATATATGTATATATATATATATATATATATATATATATATATACACACACACACACACACACACACACACACACACACACCTGCAAGTATTTTTTAAAGCAGGATTCATTTAATCTTCTGAAGTCAGTTTTTCCTTAGTCATCATTGTCAGGATTATTCACTCTGAGACCACAACGTAGAGGACCTATGAAATCTGTAAAGAATCAGAAGGTTTATGACCTGAAGGAATGGGAAGAAATCAGCTATAAACAATAGTAATCCATAAATGAGCTGATAAATTCCAACAGGCTAAATAGAAGTTTAGTGAGAATGTGGTTCAAAATGAAATATTTCCATCAATGCAGGGTGAATGGATAAAAGTGCTGACATCCTGACAAAGCTTATAAACCAGAGGAATGTTTCGTTCTGTTTGCTCCGATAAAGTCTGTTTTAATAGACAAATGAGTAATTTTTTTGGTTTTTGTCCTGCTTGTTTGGTTTATTGGTGGTTATTAAGAGAAGAAGTTTGGCAATGTCTTCAACAGAGGTGTGTTTATGTGTGTTTGGGGGTGGTTACAGATTAATGTCACATGTACTGTAATATGGTTGCTTATTGCCTCAAAGCAAGAGGTTCTCCGGTTCAATCCTCGGCTGAGGTGCCTTCTGTGTGGACTCTGCATGTCTTCCCTGTGGTTGCGTGGGTTTCCTCTGGGTGCTCCGGTTTCCTCCCACATCCCAAAGACATGCTGTAGGTGGATTGGACACTCTAAATTGGCCCTAGGTGTGAGTGTGTGTGCATGTGTGTGTGCCTTCTGTGGAAGGTTGGGCGCTGGGCTGGCAACTCAACACTGTAAAACTCCACTGCCAATGATGAGTGGACAGGTGATCTGCTGTGATGACCCCTAATCAGGAAAACCAAAAGAAGAAGAAGATTAATACTTAAACAGCCATCCACTGAAGGCCGCAACTGGTTTTATTAGTCTCACAAGAGAACTGATACATGAAAAAGATGTAGGCTTCACCTTCAGTATACACAGACTTCAAACTGGGTGTAAGGGGTGGGGGGCTGCTAGCCACCCAGAAGCCGTGGGATTGTAGATGCTCTGAGGTGCATTTTAGAGCTTTTTTCCAACCTTTTGATCCAATGATGGCCTGAGCAAAAATGCTTTGGGGAGATAAATTCAATCTTATTTGTTTTACTTCAAGGAAGAAATAAGCTGTATCCATGTTTTCGTGCTCAAAGCTGACCAAGCACCAGTTTACAATAAACTGAGAAAGCAAATGCTTGTAAGGAAACATATATCATATCTAGGTATAGTACCTGCCACCTACCTCAAAATAGGTAGCCAATTTCTGTGTATCCCCTTCTAATGTTAAAGTGGGATTAAAATTATGGCACAGATGCCACACTCATATTTGAAGCTGCTGTTCTTATATTTACTTACAGCATGCCTCCCCACCACATACGCCCAAAAGGCAGCCAACTTATGTGTACCCTTTTAGTGTCAGACTGGTACAAAGCTGAAAAAAAAACAAAACATAAGTTTTGCTGTCAGACATATATAAACAGCACGCTTATTTACTCTTCCCCAAAATATAGCCACCTGTATATACATATATAAGATGTTTGATTGTGGGGGTAATGAAAAAAATGACTGCAATAATGTTTCCAACTTGTCATTTCTAGAGACAGTACAGTACTCCTATACAAAATATAGCAACCATCTGTGCACCCCTCTGAAATTTGTGAGAACATTTTAAGGCATAATAACCATACTGTTGCAAGCCCAACACAAGATATAGTGACCTCTTAGTTTAGGAGCAAAGCTAAAGAAATTCTGACATCATCCCAGCCCCCACACAAGTGCAGTGACCTTCTGTAAACAACCATGAGCAGGGCTGGTTTTAGAATAGGTGGGGTTCAGGGTAGAAGTGATTACTAACCCCAGGTCAAAATCTGCTTATGCAGCCTTGGTGTGTGTGTTGTGAGGAGGGGGAGGGTCACTAGCGCCCACAAGTTCTGAATGTCTGGGTATTCTGTGATGCATTTATCCCTTATTTTTGAGAGATCACTGTTAAAATGAACAGGTGACAACAGGACAACTTTCTTTCTCTAGACAACCCCCACCAAGCAGTTATAGCCTTTTGTATTTACAATGCAAATGTCTGTGTTAACAGAGGATGACAATGCAATGCATTTTACCTACCTTTGTTTGTAACAGTTTCCACAAAGTAAAATAGTTATTATTTATTTATTGGCATTTGATTACTGGGAAAATCCAACTGGATGACTGCCCATTTTCAGCGGAGGTTTGGAGAGAAAAGGACCAAAATATTACAAAAGACATTTTAAGAACAATAATTAGCTCCAAAGTATTACAAAAATATTTTAAGAACAATAATTTTACAATCTTTTAAAATATTATAATAAAAAAATAAACAAAAAAGTCTACTGTTTAAACAATTATACCAAATTAGATTTAATGTGCAAACATACTGCATGTTGCTTCACATACTCAGCTCAGTCCTGTAAAGCCAAAATAATAAGCAAACAGCAGCAGGCAGCTAGTTATTTTCTTCCACAGAAGACAGCTGCAGCAATCATACCTACTCTGTCTGTGCATATCAGGTGTCCAATCAAGTAGTCCATCTTAATTCTCACAAAAGCATACTAGCCCTTCCGGATAGTGACTGTTTAAACAGAGCACAGACAACAAGGTCAGTTACTTTCATCCAGTCAACCCCAACCCCCACTCAGCAGTTATAACCATAACATCCAATGGTTGGGTAATGTTATTTCACCTCCACTGTCTACACAAACAAGTTGCCATACATTAAAGTATTCCAATGCAAGTTACTACACAAAAATCACAAAGCCAGAGAAATGTTACCCACACTATCTGGTTAATTACTGCTAGCATTTTTGTAAAAACAGGAATAAAACTTATCTCCCTGCACCATTCCCCTCATCCCAACTGCCACCACAAATTAAAAGGCCATAAATATTGGCCAAAATATCTGGCTGTTTACTGCCAATAATATTGTAAACAGTAATAGTACTTATCTGACCACTCCATTACCCTCATCCACACTGCCCACACAAATCACAAAGCTTGAAAAATTGCCAAAATTATATAGTTGATTACTGCTAGCAGCATTACTGTAACATTGTAATAACACTTAGCTCACTGATACCACACCATTCCTTTCATCTCGCTCCAGTCAGAATTGAACATAATGTGTCTGATTAAAACATCTTGAGGTGGCTTCACACCTGTATTTGAACACTGCAAGATCAGTACTTCCATGACCATGCAGTGTTCAAACCAATGTAATGACGTGATTTGGAGTGCCCAACATTGTTCAAGCAGATTTTCTTTCAGTTTGGAACACTTTATGTATTTATTTATTTATTGTTTAGAGCAGTGAGATATTGCCCCAAACAATAAATAAATAAATAGAGGAAAAGCACATACAGACAATCACAGTGCCCTAGGCAGTTGTAGATTTTGCCTGTGCGTAAAGCTATCCCTGATCCCAGGGTGAGGTTACATGTCAGCACTGCATATGGCAATCAGGTTTTAATGAGATAAGGCGCTTGTGACATGGTATTTAAGTGGATGAGAAAAGCATACTTTATTATGCTTTGTGAGGGTATGAGGACATATGTGGCTTGTATCCAGAAGTGTATGCATGTGAAACAGCAGTATAAGTTGTTAAAGAAAACATTTAGGTGTGAACTTGTGTATGGGATTGTGTAGGGTGAAGGCAGATGTAAAGTAAAAATGCATGCAGGCATTATTTTAATAATGTATTTAGTTAACGAATGCAGACTGTAAGTTTGAATTACTACTTCCTTTAGAAAGGGACAAAGTAGTTCTCATCTTTCACCTGGTAATCTCTGAATAATTGTTAAAAGAACATAATAGTGACATGATGCTAAATAGATACCGAGTAGATTACTTATGTAATACCAGAAAACAACATGTACACCTTAATCATAAAAAGAAACCTCTAACCACAGAATTACATATGAAAAGAAATCATATAGAAAAGTACTAGTTATTCCAAAGCCAAGTTAAAACAATTTAAACTGCTAATATACTGTCACAGCTGACAGAAAATAAGTACAAACTGCTGTTTATGAAAATGTCAACTGCTCCATAAAATATGAATGCACAGAGCAATTAATGATTTTAAAAAGACTAACTGGTCTAAAACAAGTAGCAGCATAAGTAACTGTAGCTCCACAGATAAATTTTAATCTTTAAAAATCAATGTAATTTGCCCCCAGAATGACTATTAACTAAGTACAACATAATTCTTAGCAAATTAAACTGTTCTAGTAAAAAAAAATGAAAACACAGTCTGAGTAAAAGGTAGTACATTAACATTTATCGAGACTATCTGTTAAAATGTAAGCAAGTTAGTACAGACCATACCGCTCAACCTGCAGATATTGGTCAAGGTGTCTTGAAAAGTGCATTAAACGAAATATGGACAATTAGCGTTAAATTTGCATTTCTAAAAACATAAGTTCTCCAACTTCAGATAGACTTGTGAGATATAAACACTATGAAACACAAGTTTAAAAAGAAAAAAAGAAACTGAAGTGACAAAATGATGCAAAACAGAAGCAGAATAATCATACTGTATTAACTTTGATTATAACTGACAGGATTTCATATCTTGCTCTTCCTTGTGCCTAACTCTTTTAAAACAGTAACTCAGAATATGTCCTTCTATTCGCTTGCTGCAGTATTCTTAACCTGAGGGATCTTCCACCTGCAGGCAACCCAATGTCGGCCAGTATAAAAGTCTTATAGTACTGTAGGGTGCATAGGATGTCACATGTAGGCTGCTTTCAGACAGACATAGGCCATAAAAGCGAAGTATACGTGTACTATCCTCAGAACCTTTCAACTGCCAGTCAGAATGCCATTCCAACCGTCGGTCTGATTGTTTCAACACTTGCAAATTCAGCCTTTTGCCAGATAAGTGCCCCGTTTTGGAATTGTTTCTGTTACTACTGTTTTGGTTATTTCAAGACAAATTCCACATAAGGACAGCCATTCTCAGTGTCCATTTTGTTTAGGCCTTAATCATGACTATGCAGAAAATGTATAACTCACTATTAAAGTAGCAGCAAGTATAGTCTATAAAGGTCAGTAAAATTCAAGCCGCACCTCCACAGCTGAAGTCGAAACACAAGGTAAAATTTAATCTTGTCAATAAAACGTTCTCCAGAAAACTTTTTCAAAGAGCTTTTTGTAAGACACCACAAACACAAGGCAATACACAAAACCCTTCAGTACAAGTGTCACAAAATGGATAACTTGACAACTTTCTCCAAAAAGACTCCACAAAGACACAAGGTAAAACATAAAATTCTTCAGTACGAGTGTCCCAGAATTAGTAATTTGATAAGCGCTTTCGGTAAAACCTTCCTCAGATCATAATAAAAACAGGGGCTACATTTCTTTTTTTAATAGGACGTGTATCCAGTAGGCGATAAGATAGAAGACAACACCCCCTCTTCCTTTCAAAAGCCAAGTCCAGAAAATATATTATCAAATACTACAAGTTGATGTCCCTGGCACCTTTGCAGTTCCTCCTGTGCATCCTGTATTTCTGGATGCTTTTCACAATGCTTCACAAACTCCAGACTCCCAGGACCTTGTCCCCAAGAAGCTAGACTGCTTCTACAAGGTCCCTCAGGACTGTAAATTCCTCTTCAGGTGCCCTGCTGCAGACCCAGTAGTTATTTCTGTAGCTACAGACAAACCTAGGATGCTTTCTGCCTCTAATCTTCTTCCATCAGACAAAGAAAGTAGAACCCTAGAGAGACTGGGTAAAAAGGCCTTTGTGTCAGCCACCTTGGCTTTCAGGGCCATTAATTACCAGACACATATGACAAAGTGCTCCTTAGAGCTTTTGTCTCAGGCATCCAGTGTCACTGCAGATCTTGCAGACTCAGACAGGAAGGCCTTGTCTCTATTTATCCTGGGAGCTTCTTCCCAGGTAGCAAAACATTCCATTAAATGCAGCTATGATGCTTGTGCCAGGGCAGCTGCTATTGGTTCAGTTCTTAGAAAATTTTCGTGGCTCAGGCTGCAGCCCATCCAGCATGATTTCAAGTCTACGTTAATGGATGCACCACTAGACAATTCAGACTTATTTCGTAAGGTAGCAGCCTCCTTATTTAAGTCCCTACATGAAAAAAAACAAGGAACTCAGGGTGTTGAAACTCATCCTGGTTTCTTCTGTGCCTAGGTTTCACAGGAATTTCCCTTCAAAGTCTGTTTTCATCCATAGCCACTCCCAACACCCCCCAGTAAGTCTTCTAGAGGAGACAAGAGACAACAGAAGACTTGGAGTTCTCAGTCATCCTCACAACAAGGGCAGTCCTTTCCTGACAAACCGGGGGAGTCTGTGACTATCCTTCAGATGCTCTCTTTACCCCTCTTTCCCTTCACCTGTCCAATGCTCACGGGGTCTGAGAAAGCATCACCCAAGACACTTAGGTTCTTTCCATAATAAAAAAAAGGATATTTCATGGTATGGTACACCACCCCCACTTTCAGGGGCATCCCTCAACACCCCTCCCCCCAGAGGAGTTACCCTCTTCCCAAAACTCTTTTTGGAGCTTTGGCAACAAGGCTCAATTCAAAATATCCCTCAGTCCTCAAAGTGAAAAGGCTTCTATTCAAGAATGGTCCTGGTACCCAGAAAGGATGGCCCCTGGAGACCAATTCTGGATTTTTCCCACCTCAGCACCTTCCTAAAAGTTCCTACTTTCAGAATGTTAACACTGCAAACATTATTCCCCCATATCCTTCCACAAGGATACATAGCATCTCTAGATATAAAAGATGCTTACCTTCACATCCCCATTCACCCCAGGTTCAGGAAATTCTTCCATTTTTTCTGTGGGCTCCTGGCATTTTCAATTCTCTGCCTTGCCCTTTGGTCTTTCTACAGCACCAAGGGTAGTCACAAAGTGCCTGGCTCCAATGATTGCACACTGCAGACTTTTGGTCATCCAGATCTTCCCATACCTGGACGAGATACTTTTACATGCCCCAAATGCACACACTCCACTCCAAAACTTGGAGACGACCATTTCCCTCCTTGGGAAACTGGGATTCAACATCAACTACAGAAAGACAGCCCTCACTCCTTTACAGGACCTCATTTTCCTGGGTTGTTGAATACAGACAGACATTATAAGAGTGTCATTTCCACCTCAGAAGGCGCAGGACCTTCGGTCTTTCTTTCACTCCCTTCTCCCCTTAATTCATATCACGGCCAGGGAGCTTCTCAGGGTGCTGGAATTTATGGCTTCCACCATCCCCATGGTACCAGTGTCAAAATTCCACATGAGGAAATTCCAGTGGTTTCTCAGATCAGTGTGGACACAGCATTCTCACCCACTAGAATACCATGTCCCGCTCATTCCTTGTCTAAAGTGGAAACTACTCTGGTGGATACAGCAGACCAACCTAAATCCAAGTCTTCCCCTGCAGCCTCTCGCCCAAGTCCTAGAAGTCTGCACAGATGCATAAGATGTGGGATGAGGAGCAGCATTGGGCAAATTCACAGTGGAGGGAATTTAGAGCCCCCTCCCTCACAAAAATTAGAACGCATAAATGTCAGGGAAATGTGAGCAATGCTACTAGCTCTACAAGCATTTCAACCTTTCCTTTTCCCAGGCCCTCTACAACTGTTTATAGATAACAGACAGTCCTCTGGTATGTGAACAAGTGGGGGGACCAAATCCTATCTCCTGTGCAGGTTGGCTCTTCTGATATGGAATTTTTGTCCCAACACCAAATGACTATTTGGGTAGTATACATTCCCTCCAAATGGAATAGCGTGGAAGAGCACTTAAGCAGATCCCTGACTCAATCCCATGAATGGATGCTTCACAGGGATGTGTTCTTGGATATAGTTCACCAATTGGGTATTCTTCAAATAGACTTATATGCCTCTCCCCTGAACAGACTTCCAAAATGTTGTGCCAGAGTCCCAAGTCCTCTGGTTTGGAAAATAGACACCTTCTCCTTCTCTTGGAAGGAGATGTTTCTGTATGCATTCCCCTCCCCTTCCTCTAATACCAATGGACCTGTTCAAGATTCGACAGGACAATCAAAAATCTTGCTGGTGACTCCCTTTTGGCCAAGATAGCACTGGTTCCCCCTACATCTGCATTTAGTCAAGGGCCATCACCACAAATTACCCCACAAGGTGGACTTACTCACAGAGAACAAAGGATCCCTAATACATCCACACCTGTCAACACTGCAGCTGACACTATGGGTGATAGGACTCTAATCCCCTTCAGACACCTCTTCTCAAAGGACGTGCTCAGGGTTTTGCAAGAGACCAGAAAACCCAATACAAGAAAATCTTATGTTTCCAAGTGGAAAAGATTTTCACTATGGTGTCTCTGTATGAACCAAGACCCACTGACACTGACAATGGGAATCCCAATGGTTCTGTCTTACTTGTGTGAATTGCTGTCTGCTAGATTCACTTAATACTCTGTCAAAGCACACGTCAGCTATTTTTGCCTGTTTGCCTCTTTCTCCCTCTCTAGTATCCATATTTGAGGTGAAACAATTCCTTAAGGGCGTCCTTCACATTAGGCCTCTCAGGAAACCTATTCTTCCTCCTTGGGACTTGAATTTTGTCCTAAAAAACTGACCCATGCCCCCTTTGAGCCTGCATCCTCAGCTTCCCTCAAATATTGCTCTTGGAAAACTGTTTTACTAGTGGCCTTGACCTCAACCAGAAGGGTGTCGGAGCTCCAAGCCCTTATGGAGATGACCCTTCTTGGTAATTTTATAAGGATAGGGTATCCTTGAGAACAAATCCTTCCTTTAAGCCAAAAGTGGTTAATGAGTTATCCCTTAACTAATCCATCCAAATACCTACCATCTTCCCTTCTCCACAAAACCACAATGAGAGGGTACTACACTCGTTAAATGCACACAGACAACTAAGGTTTTATCTGGACAAGACTAAAGCTATGGGAAATCTGATCAGCTATGTGTAAACTTTCATCCCAGGACTCTGGGTTCACCTGTTTCCAAGCAGACTCTTTCTTCCTGGATTTCAAAGTCTAATTGCCTTTGTTACACACTATGTGGAAAGAGTCTACCTTCGCCCATGAAAGCCCACTCTGCTAGGGCTGTGGCTTCCTCTAAGGCATTCTTCAAGGGCCTAGATAACACCATCCTTGAAGCAGCCACCTGGTCTTCTATCCATACCTTTACCAAGCACTGCAAACTGGATAGCATTTCCAGATCCAGAGCTGGCTTTGCCAAAGCCATTTTACATTGCTTCATTGAGAGCTCCTCTGCTCCTTCCTCCTCCCTTCCTTCTTGAGCTTCAGCACTCTCCCTCAGGTTAAGAATACTGCAATAAGTGAATAGAAGGGCATAGAATAGTTGTGTGTAAAATCTTACCATAACCATAGATGTCCTGCTCTTCACTGCTACAGTAGTCTATCCCTCTTTCCCTCCCCTGGACTATTGTTCTATTTGGATGTACTGACCTTCTATATCCTTAGTCTGGCATTCCTTCTGGGGCATTCAGTTCTGCAGATAGTACGTGTGTATATCAGTTTTATGGCCTATGTCCAAAAGCAGCCTATGTGTGACATCCCACCTACCCTACAGTAGTATAAGACTTTTGTATATTGGCCAACGTCGGGTCACCTTAAGGCAGGAGATTCCTCAGGTTAAGAATACTGCAGCAGTGAAGGGAAAGACATGTTTGGTTATAGGAAGATTTTATACAACTATTCGTTCCCTACTCCTCCATTTTATGCCTTGCACTTGCATTCAGAAGTAACCAATTAATTGAACATTCCAGTTTCTGTTGTAAGATATCACATATTTCAAAAGGTTTACTTACATTTTTAAAGGAGTATGACATCTATCAATTAACTCTTCTAGTTTTCAGTTTTCATTTTAACTATAAATTCTGTTATTTAGCCCACAACACCTACAGACCTACAGGAATCAAGTAATATCTATTATTTGGATTCCACTCCATGCAATGTTATCTTTGTATTTTTATGAAATACACCTACTACTCCAAACTACATATCTTGTGCTTTTATTTACATGGTCAAATGTTTAAAATAGATTTGCTTTTTGTTAAATTTAGTATCAGCTATATATCTCTTAATGCTACTACATCTTATTTCATCAAAGTACAGTACAGTGTAGGATATCACATTACAGTACAGTGCAGGATATCACAATACAGTACAAGGTAGGATATCACAGTACAGGGTAGGATATCACATTACAGTATGATGTAGGATATCACAGTACAGTACAGTACAGGGTAAAATATCACATTACAGTACAGTGTAGGATATCACAGTATAGTACAGGATAGGACATCACAGTACAGTACAAAGTAGGATATCACAGTATAGTACAGGGTAGTATATGACATTACATTGCAATATAGGATATCACAGTACAGTACAAGGTAGGATATCACAGTACAGGGTAGGATATCACAGTACAGTACAAGGTAGTACTTATTTTGTTCAATAAAAAGACTTTCTGGTTTCTTCACATAGTTCTGTGAAATTTGTTCGTGGATCTAGCTTGAAGAAGCATTCCTTTTTGTGGATTGGTGCCTGTTCCTTCTTCTTTGGGTACATTACAGTACAGTGCAGGATATCACAATACAGTACAAGGTAGGATATCACAGTACAGGGTAGGATATCACATTACAGTATGATGTAGGATATCACAGTACAGTACAGTACAGGGTAGAATATCACATTACAGTACAGTGTAGGATATCACAATATAGTACAGGATAGGACATCACAGTACAGTACAAAGTAGGATATCACAGTACAGTACAGGGTAGTATATGACATTACATTGCAATATAGGATATCACAGTACAGTACAAGGTAGGATATCACAGTACAGGGTAGGATATCACAGTACAGTACAAGGTAGGATATTACAGTACAGTACAGTGTAGGATATCACAGTATAGTACAGGGTAGTATATCACATTACAGTATAGGGTAAGATATCACAGTACAGTGCAGTGCAGGATATCATAGTACAGTATAGGGTAGTATACCACATTATAGTACAGTGTAGGATATCACAGTATTGTGCAGGGTAGGATATCACAATACAATACAGTGTAAGATATCACAGTACAGTGTAGGATATCACAGTATAGTACAGTGTAGGATATCACAGTACAGTACATTACAGGGTAGGATATCACAGTACAGTGTGAATATCACAGTACAGTACAGGCTAGGATGTCACAGTACAGTACAGAATAGGATATCACAGTATAGCATGCTACACTTAAGTACTGTAAACAGATGATAACACAGTTCATTGTGTAACTATTGAATGTTACACATCAGTATAAAGTTTCAACATTTGAGTGCACAACATAATGGCCATTAAACTGCTTCCTCTATAAGAGACTCCAGGAAAAGAAAGGAAAAAACTGCACAACATGGTGGCCATTAATTTGCTCTCTCCAAAACATACTCCTGCTAAAGAAAAAGAACATATGATTGTGTAGAATTTGAATGCCCAAGAGTCTTTCAGAAGCACCTTTTATGTCCTTTTTTCATTGACTCTTTCTGAAAAATTAAATGCAGATGTTCGTGCTCCTGCTGCTTGCCGAAACCAAAGTCTGATTAATGCACTGAACTTTGCAGACTATTAACCTTTTCAGCACTATATTATGCACAGTACTAATAAAATAACTTGGCTATATAACAGACGACATGTACGATGATGTCACAGTTTACAGGTTTTAATGTCTCAGGTTAAACTTTTCAGGCAGCATGAAAGATAATGTTTTCTAGTATACCGGATTTAGCAAAGAATCAGATCTAACATCATACACTTTTAATGTCCTTTATATATTCTTCTGTCCCACCCGGATCATGTCCATAAAACAGTCTGTTGTTGTTAATACCTTTGGAATTCTTCTGATGTCATGCAGTCTGTTGTTAAGCTACTTTGTGTTCTGTTTCAATGTGAATAAACTTATAGGGAGTCTTTTCTGTTTGATAATGTTTCTGTATGAAAGCAGTCTTCCCATACTCCCTGCACCTGGTCTCTTATCTATTTGTACCAAGTACAGGACATTTTGTAATACATTCAGTTGGATGCAATTAACCCTTTAATGTATACATGCTAGCAAACAGAAATATGCATATAAGTGACTATATTTTCCTACATATATTCTAGCAAACAGAAGTGTACATGCCTTGTTATTAAATATGACTACATATATATTCTAGTAAACAGAAGTGTATATGCACTGTTATAAATGTCAATATATTTATCTAACAGTTCTCCCTTTTTATTTTAAAATACACAAAACAGTTTACATTGATATGTATTCTTTGGTATTATGATTTACGGAAAAAACATTAGGAAATAAAACCTTTAGTTTACTTTTGATACAGCAAGTTAAAACACAGTTTTATATTGTCAGTACAATGATAACAACCATTACTACTAGAATTGGATGAATGATTTAGTTTAACAACTTGTTTTCCTTTTGAAGACCATGCTCTAAAAATGTCTCACCAATTATGAGCTGTATCTTGCAATTGTTGAATTAACTATTTGTTTTTATTTATGACTTTATGTAATGATTTTAATGAAAATCCTACATTAACTATTGCCAATGTCTGTGGATTTTATTGCAAAGGCATTGCAGCCTTGTTTTCTGGAATAAACACACATGTAAGCTTTGATTTGTTACTATATATTAAAACTTGATGGCAAAATTGTCTATTTACACAGATTTACAGAGTGTTGTAGAAGACATGGTATATACACTAAAGAATGCAGTTTACATATTAAACCATTTGTTGTACAGCATACGCCAAGCATATTTATTTACTATTAGCTTGCACAAAATATTTTTTGCATTTGTACATACATGGCTGCAAAGTACATTTAGTCCAATCTACAAATTTATTGACATTTAAAAGTTCTGACAATAAAAAGGCAAGGATATCTTTTTTTTTTTTCCAAAAACATTTTTATTTTGTTTTCATTATAAACATACGCAAATGTACATATAACAAATACAATAAAACAATAACAAAAATATTTACAATATTTACATTCATCCATGATAAACAATCATTTTATCCATGAGAGGTTATCAGTATTTGTTCAAAAAGTTTTCCAGTTTTTGCCATGCTATTTTTTTATGAGTAATGCTATGAGTTCTATAACAAATGGTTTGCAGTTCTTTTTAACAAACGTTTGCTAAATTAATAAATTCTTTAAACATCAAATCTTGTTTACTTTTCCAGTTCAAAGTAATAACTTTTCTGGCAATTGCAAGAATTGACCAGAGTAACTGAATCTGAGATTTAGGTATTACATTACGTATAGGAACATTGACTAGGATTAGTGAGTTAGAAATATGACAGTTATCAGACCATAAAGCCTTTACAAAATATCTGAGGTCTTTCCAGTATTGAACAACATTTCTACATTCAATGAACATGTGAACCCAGTTGGCCGCTATTAATTCATCACATTTCCAACATTTACTTTCACTGTTTTTGAGTATAAGATTTATTTTATGTGGAGTATAGAAACTCCTATTCATAAATTTCCATGTATACAATCTCCAATATAATGAAGAAGAGGTACCATACGCAGATTTCAGCAACAGTTTTTTGAATTCATCAAATATTTGTTCTCCATTAATCTTTACATAGTAATTCCAAAAAATCTGAGTCAAACTTTAGAATGTCTTCTCTTAGTATCTTATAGATAGGTGAGATACTTATTTTTGATCACCTCTCTTTTCAAGACATCTAATAAAAAGCTGGATTAAACTAGGTATAGATTCAGTCTCTAGGTTGTTTGATACTCTCATTTTGTTTTCTATAAACTGCCATAATAAGTATATAAACACCAACTGTCTTGACTGTTATCAAAACTACATAGAAAATAGTTTAGTGGTTTAATACTCTTATTTTCAATAAACTGATGCCAGAATATCAAGTTATGTTCCGTTAATTTTTGCATCGCATTGATGTTGAGAGAATCAAGGCAATCAGGGGAGTATGCTATAGGGAATATAAGATATAGGAATTGTTTAATGTTGTAATTACAATTAATTATATTTTTAAAGTTATTAAATATTTGATTGATGCCATAAGAAAAATTATTAAACTTCTTATTAAATAAACAAAATTCATGTAAAAGCCAATAAGCTCTACTTATTCCGTAGTGTTCCTTAAATTTATTTTCTATAGTTCTGACATCAGTTATATGAATCTCATGTATTATTTTCTAGCCAGATATATAGGCAGGTGAGATCCAATGTAATATTACATTAATTATAACTGATTTGGAATAAAGATTTAAGCTAAGGAATGCTATCCCATTACTGTTCCAAGCTATAATGTGTCATTTATATGCAATCCTAGATTTTAAGATGAACCATAAAAATTTAAGTAGTATGGAATCTAATTTTTTAAATAAGTTTTTGGGAGGGATAGTATCAATGACTGTATATAAAGCAAAATTTTAGGTAAAATTATCATTTTAATTAAAGAGATTCTATTCTCCCTTGTGAAGAACATTTTATTCCATCTTTTGATTAGTTCACTAATGGTGGTTATTAAATTATTGTAGTTTAGTTTAACAGACTCTTTCCATGTACTCTTTATACTGACACCAAAATATTCTAATACATCATTCTCCCAATTAAAAACAAGCTATTCTGTCTTACGTTTTTGTTGATCTTTTTGTTAATTACTAATGTTTTGGATTTATTATGATTAAATTTAAGCCCTGAAATTATTTCAAACTTGTTTAAGGTATTTATAACATTATGCAAAGAAGCATCAATATCACCCAAAGTTAGCATCATATTATCAGCAAATAATTGTTTCTTAGGACAATAGTCCTTATTAATTTGAAAGCCTTTTATATTTTGCTTGTTTCTGATATATGTAGCAAAAGGTTCCATTGAAAGAGCAAACAATAACAATGACAAAGAACAGCATTGTCTAGTTCCCTTGAGGATTTCTAGTGGTGAGGATAGACATGATCCAATTTTCACATAAGCTTGTGCCCCACTATACATTTTCGTTAATAAGTTGACAAACTCTGAGGAGAATTCAAAACCAATCAGAATTTTTTGTAGATAAGACCAACTAATAAAATCAAAAGCCTTTTCTTTGTCTAGGCTGATAATAGTTGTTTTTTGTATTTGCAGGCTATGTCTATTAATGATAGTAATTTAATAATGTTACCTTGCACTTTTTTATGAAGAATGAACCTTGTCTGATCATTATGTATTAGATTAGGTAATATTTTCTTTATCCTATTAGCTAATATTGTCATGAAAATTTTATAATCAGTGTTTAGTAATGACATTGGCCTCTATGAATCACAAGATTTGGGCTCCTTACCTTGTTTTAAAATGGGGGAGATAATTGAATATTTCCACGATGGGAGTGTTATACATTTTTGCTTAACCATAGTAAAGGCACTCATTTTCTTTATTATATATTCAGAAAAAAATCTTATATACTTCAGGAATTATTCCATCCAGTCCTGGAGATTTATTATGTTTTAAATTTTTTATTTGCTCTTTCACTTCTGTTAGTGTTATTTATTTATTTAATATGTTATTTTGTTGCATTGACACCTTAGTACTTATAGTTTCTTGAATAAAAGCATTTATTAGATTATCTGTCTCCAAAAGTGGTGTGTTATTATTTATATCTTTATAGTAGTTTTTGAACACTTCTAATATGCCCATTAAGTTAGATGTACTCTTAAGTGAACCATCACTTTTATATTTAATCTCATTAATAAGATTGTGATTGTTTATTTTTTTAGATCTTACCACTATTTTATGTAGATATTTAGGATTTACAGCGTAAGACTGTAATTTCAGTTTTCCAGGTTTATGGCTACCTTATGATTCAGAACTTCTAAGTATTTTTGATTTAAGTTAGTAATTTTGTTATGTGCTACTTTTTTGTTTGGTTTTGCATCCATTTTTATCTTGTCTATTTTTTTGTAAGTCTAAAAGTTCTTTGTCCCACTCTCTCCTTTTTCAAGGTATCAAGATTTTATTCTAATATATATATATATATATATATATATATATGTATAAACTTTAAAGGTGTCCCATAGTATAGTATCAGTCACTTCACCATTATCATGTGTTTCTGTAAACATGTCTATTTCTTTCATTATCCATTCCCTAAAGTCTTTAACTTAGTTATGTAAGCAGGAATTCTCAGTAGAATTCTTAAATCATCTGTATGCATAGTTAATGTAAAGTTTATAGCATTATGGTCTGAAAGTGGGCAAGTCATTATCGATACGTCACTTATTTTTGAGTATATGTTATTTGATACAAAGACCTTTTCAATGTTTGTTTGTGTACCAAACCAATATGAACAGTGAGTATAGAACAAGGAATAATGCTCTCTTAGACCATGTATATCTTTAAGGTTTGTCTTGTTTGTAAAGCCATTTAAATTCCTGGCTTGAGATTTTTAGAAGTATCATTGCCTGATAATAGGCAATTAAAATCACCTGTTGCTATAATTTCCCCTTTTGCATTTAAAGTAATCAGGTCCAGATATTTATCAACATATTTAGTACTTTGTCCTGGTCTCCAGAATATATTAATCAAAGTATAATACTTCCTATTTATTTCCAAAATAACCATGCTTAGCATCCCATCTTTATCTGAAATTGTATCTAAAATTCTTGGCATAGTATAAGTATTGTTTCATAGAATAAGAGCGCCCCTTCTCTTAGTCTTAAAAGATGAATCAGCCAAAATGGTATAGCTATTAAATGAGTATTTTTGTAGGTCATTTTTTTAATATATGGGTTTCCTCTAGAAAAATGATCTGGGCTTTATGCATTTTGATATATTTAAGCAAACCAGCTCTTTTGACATTATTGTTCAAACTATTAATATTTAATGATAAACATTTATAAGCCATTGACTATAATGTGTATGTTGTTACTTACTGAAAGACCTTTCTTCCGTGTTGACTTGAAATCTACTGAAAACTTACTTATCATAGATGTATAACGTGTATTAAGCACTAATTTCAAAAACCCAAAACTATTTACAAACACATACATGAAACAAAGTTTCTGGTTTAGTTAAAAACTTAACTAAACCATCCATCCACCACCTCTCCAACACCAAAAGACACAAATCATCCATCTCTGCTTAGAATATAGTACAAAAACAAAAAAAAGAAGCATTATGAAAGCCAAAGAAATCTGAGTCCATGAAATATACATTCAAATGAGAGTGTCCAATGTAACTGAAGCTATATGAATATGTCACATATAATAATAGCACCTCTGATAAGTCATTATGTCAGAAATACACATTAGATCAAAGTATGTATAAACATTAGAAGCTGAAGGTTAAGAAGATTGTCAATATTTCCAAGACTTTTCAAGAAACATCAGATGTTTTAACCATTTTGTCGGTCATCTATCTAACATTTTTCATGTACAGATCTGTTGAATATATATATATATATATATATAACACTTATTACAAAAAATGCTTCACAATCCTCTGTTTAGTTACTAAAGATTTAGTTATGTGACATAAGACCAATGTTAACATGGAAAAGGAGTTTTCTAATGCAGCTCCTAGTTCAGTTGATGTTATTTAGTTACTAAAAGTGTCATTGAATCTGCAGAATATATGTATCTATAAAAGAACACAGGTATTTTCAAATGAGTTAAACACTTTTATCAGAACTAATTATTTACATTTTAAAGTATCTAAGTGAATGATTCCAGAATTTCATGAGAAAATAATTCTAAATACAGCCATTTAACAAGTTCAAAAGGTCAAGTGATGTTATCCCTGTTGTTTCCTCAAGCTGCAGCTTCATAAACTTGTTAAAAAGTATCTAAATAGGCTCATGCGTAGAGGTTGTCTCTAGTGAAGAAAAAATCATTTTCAGTGGGAAATCAAATCTTGAAGCGGAGTTTACTGAAAGCCAAAAAAAAAAAAAACACTCAAGCTGCCTTGTCAGTGCATGCCATGAATCTCCACAATGAGAACAGTGACACAGACCACCAGTTTCCTCACAGAACATCAACATCATGAAAAAAATAACCCTTTCATATAAAAACAGATATTTAGAAGTAACAACAGCTGCCTCAAACCAGAAATCATTTTTATAACATTTCAGTTATTTACCCACCAATTAACCAGACCAGAGGGAAAAAAAGAACCATAGATATATATATAAAACTTATATTTAGCCATCTATAAACACCATTAATGTACTGTATATATGTTTATATGCGCCTAAACAAAGAGTCTAAAACATCTAGTTAGAAACACTAATCAGAAACATATTGTTACCCCCACCACTGACCCACTAGAAAAAATGCACCTTGGTATTAAGTCAAATTATACTATTACTGAAGAATTAGAAGACAAACATCATTTGTAGTTATTTAAAAGGGAAAATAATGTGAAGTACTTATAGTGGGGAAAAGAGAGAAAAGGAGCATTAGTAACAAAAAGGAGTAGGAATAAAGAAGAGAGAGAGAGAGAGCGGGAGAGAATGTTATTTAAATAGTACTATATGTAATTAGAAGAAGTAGATATAGAAAGGAAAAGAGAAAGTTAATAATAAAGATGATTCACATTACCTTGCAGTATAGAAATTTTCAAGAATCAAGTATATTATGATTCATAAAACAAAGCATTTAAAATGAGAAGAAATTTATTCATTTGTCCTTTAGTTTCTTAGTTCTGTTTGCTCCTTCCTTCACAGACCATCCATTTTTTGTTGCCTGTCTCTTCAAACTCTGGGATGACCATTCCATTTCCTCTATCTCTGACAGCATTTTCTTCTTTTGGATAAATTCTAATGCTTCTTGTAGGGAGTCAAAGATCTTCACTCCTTCTAGCAAGGTGATTTTTCTTCTTACAGGAAAAAGAATTTGAGCTTTAATATTGACTTTTTTCAAAAACTTAATTAGAGTAACACACTTCTTTCTTCTGAATATGACTGTAGAGGCACAGCCATTGTCAAAATGAATACTTTTTTCACCCATCTTGATAGGGGAATTAGCCCAAGCTGATTTCAGCACTATGTCCTTGTCTTGTGAGAAAGAAATCTAACTATTATAGATCTGGGGTTAGATGAACTCAGAGACAAAGCTGGATTTGCCAGGGACCCAATGATCCCTTTCAATTCCAAAAGAGTGGGATTCAGGCATGTTTATTGCTGATGAAAACCACTTATTGAGGAATTGAATCATGTTAGCACCCTCTTCTTTCTCAGGAATTCCATATAGTCTTATGTTATTCCTCCTTGATCTATTTTCAAGGTCTTCCAGTTTCTCAATTAGTCTGGTGTTTGCTTCAGAAGAAATTCACTGTGATGTTCATTTTATGTCACTCCAGTATCCAGGTTAGTTACTGTTTCCTCTAATGCAAGAATCCGTTCAGATTGTTTTTTTATTATTCCATTTAGAAGTTCCAGTTGTTTACTGCATTCTTGTTTGATAATATCCATTTTGTTTTCAAATTTGTCCATTTTAGTGACAGTTCTTTGATGTTTGTTATTATAAGATGTAGTTTTTTCTTCACTGCACTCTACTGGTGTGGGTTCTTCAAGTTGCTCATGTTGAGATCTCCAGTAGAAAACTTCTTGAGAGGAATAATTTAAAAAAAATATCTTGAGTATGTATTCATTTTTGGAAAATAAAAGTCAATGTTAATCTATCTTTTAGCATACTTTTAGTTTAATTTTGTTCTAAAAATTAAAGCATATTTCTTGTCAGGATATTAAAATCTAAGCAGACCTATGGATTTCTGCTGCTATCAGACTGGCATCTTGGCCATGCCCCCTGCAAGGATATATTTTAATGATTACTGAATCATTAATACAGACCAGTATGTTGTTTTCTTGCACCTTTATTGTAGTCCCTCTTGCAGTACTGTTTACACAGTCACTGTAAAATTGAAAGAGTGCCCTTCCCCCTGTAGTATGCAGCATTTTATTGCAGTATGGTTTTGTAAAGATATATTTGCTTCATGTTGTGAGAACTGAATCTATGCCTGCCCTCTTGCTGTTGCCCAGACTGTGTTATTCTGGTCTAAGGAAAGATCTCCAGTATGACATGCTTGTTCTTCAGGACAAGAAAAGTTACCTTGGGTTTTGTTTGTAGTATCATGCACCTAGTACAACTTTATATTAGTAACATTGCTTTTGTATACTGTTTTTCTGGAGTCTGTGCTATTTTAGGTGCTATTATACAATTACAAAAAAATTATAAAAAACAAAATAGATATTGGCTTAACTAACACATGCTTAAAACTAAATATATTTACATTATTTACATTTGCTGTTGTCTCCCTTTTGCTCTTGTGCATTTTAAAGTGCACTTTAGGTGAAGAGAAAATACATATGTCACTTTTGTGACTTCATTTCTTCACTGTTTTTAACTACTCTCATTTGATCTCTATGCACTAGAACTGTTTTGTTTTTATGTTTTTTTTACCTTTACATTAGATCCTACTGTGTATGCTAACCATTTTTTAAATGTGGAATTGTATGCCATAAATTATTTTCTGTCAGCGTAACTAATTGCTGTTTAAGATTACTAGCCAGATTCTTTTGGTCTTGTAATTCTGCACGAGCTGTCTGATATTTTTTAGTAACCTGTTCTGCTGACTCTAAAGCTCTTATGCACTGCTGAAAAAGTGTTTGTACATCATTTTTGAACTCTCTGAACTCACTCTGTCAGTCTCTTAGAAGTTTATTAAATTTTTCTGTCAGTTCACCATGAACCTTGTTCCTGTCCTTATCTGTTTTGTGCTGTGCAGTGTCTTTATTCCACTTTTATCTAAAGGATGTAACAAGATTTACAGAGGCTACAAATTTCAATTTCACACTCTTCCAAAATGAGAGGCATGCCAAACCTGCCACAAAATCAAAGGGCAGAGGCACAATGCAAATTTCAAAGCTCCTAAACATGAGAGCTATACAAAGGTACCTCTTGCACTAACAAGGTCAAGGTTTTATTCAAGACTCTTTCTGGTACCAAGAAAAGGAACCGACTGGAGACCCATTCTGGACTATCCATCCTAAACACATTTCTACTTGCCAAAATTCCAAGATGCTCACATTACAGCAACTTCTTCCATGCTGGGCAAGGAGTTTTGGCTGGTAACATTGGACCTCAAGGAGGCATGCATGTCCCAATCAGACCAAGCTGCAGGAGATACCTCAGATTTCTTGCAGGTTCAATCCACTATCAATTCTCTGCATTGCCCTTTCCCTTATCTACTGCGCCCAGAGTATTCACAAAGTGCCTGGCATCAGTGATTGCCTGTTACGAACTTCAAGGGATACAAATTTACACTTATCTGGACAGCTGCCCGATCCAAGCGGACAGCAAACACATACTACTGGAACATCTGGCATATGTGACACGGTTACCTGCTTTCTCTGGGATACACCATCAACAAAAGGAGAAATCAAGGCTAACACCATCTCAGAAAGAAAATAGCCTTCCTGGGTGCAGCTTACGGACACAAACACCCAGATGGCATATCTTACGCCAGAAAAACAAGGGCAACTATCTCAGTACTTCAAAACACTAGCAAAAAGTACCAGGCTTACTCCAAGGAAAATCCTGCAGGCTCTGGGATTCATGGCATCTTGCATTCTTCTAATCCCATGTGCAAAGCATATGAGGAAAATTCAATGGTACCTAAAATCTATGGTCTCAACACAGTCACAGTTTGGAAACAATTATACCAATAATTCCATGTTTTGCAAAGGAATTTCAATGGTGGGCCCAAGCATGTCAGTAAACACAGGCCTTCCATTCTGCAAGCCTCAAGCAAAACAAGTCGCCTCAAACCACAGGCGCCTCAGATTACGCCTGGGGCACATGAAGGACAGGTGCATTCAGGGCAGATGGTCCCAAAGGAAAAGCACCTTCACATCAATCAAAAGAAATGCTAGCAGTAATAAATGCAATTACAGCTTTCAAGGACTTCCTGCATCCAGGACAATTACTGATAAGAACAGACAACACCACAGTAATGTGGTACATAAACAAACAAGGAGGAACACATTCAGCTTTGTGCAGACTAGCCATGACTCTTTGGAACTTGGCTCTGGAAGATAAATCGAGCTTCAAGCACAGTACTTGCCAGGACTGGAAAACACACTGGCAGACACTCTAAGCAGGAATATGACAGATCCACATGAATGGAAGTTACATCCTCAGGTGTTTACAGAGATAATCCAAGCGTGGGGGAGGCTGGACATAGATCTTTTTGCCTCCCACAGGAACCATCAATTGAAAAAGTTTTGTTCAAGGACCTTCCATCCAAAGGCCTGGAAAGTGGACGCCCTTTCATTCAGTTGGACAGCATGGACAGTTTATGCATTCCCACCTCTGCCTCTTCTGCCCAAGGTGCTTTTGAAAGCAAGAACAGACAAACCGAGGATGATACTGATTGCTCCAGATTGGCCAAGGCAACACTGGTATCCACTCCTGAGGAGCCTAACACATACTCCTCCCTGGTCCCTGCCTCTATGCCTCTTCTGCTGACTCAGAACAGCTACAAAACTCTTCACAGTCAGCTGAAAACACTCCAACCTAGCTGCATGGAAAATTCCTTAACACACAGACCCTACTCTCCAAGGAGGTGCAGGATGTCATTTGGAGGCCAGAAGACCATCTACTAGAAAAGCTTACTCCGCAAAATGAAGCGGTTTTGCTGTTGGAATGAGAGAAAGAGGCCAGGACCCTAGAAAATTGAACTTGCCTCAGGTTTTACAGTACCTAGATGAACTACTGAACAGTGGACTTTCATTTTCTTCCATTAAAATACATGCCTCAGCCATTTCTGCAGAATTCAACTCTGGATCCTCCTTTATTCTCTCACCCACTCTTACGGCAGTTCCTCAGAGGGGCTAAGAATATAAGACCTCCAAGGAAGCAACCAGTACCAGCCTGGGACCTTAATTACATACTAGAAAAATTAACATTGCCTCCCTTTGAACCTGCTGCCTCAACAGATCTGCAATATTTGTCCTGGAAAACAGCCCTTCTGGCATCCGCTTCAGCTCATAGGGTTTCTGGCCGACCACAGGCCCTCATGGTGGTGCAGCCCTTCCTCATCTTCCATCAGGACAGGGTTTCCCTTCATACTAACCCATCTTTTATGCCAAAAGTGGTATCCAGGGTAGCCTTAAACCAAGCCATAAACCTTCCTACCTTTTATCCTAACCCTCAAAACAAAGGGGAGAGGCTGCTTCACTCTTTAGACATCCATAGGCAGCTATGTTACTATTTGGACAGAACAAAGTCCTTCAGGAAATCAGAACAACTTTTTGTGTCCTATGCCATAGGTGCTCAAGGGAAACCAGTTACCAAACAGACCATTTCCAAGTGGATTGGCCACTGCATACGGTTTTGTTATTCCTATCATGGGAAATCTGTCCCTACTGGTATCAGATCTCACTCCACCAGGGCCACAGCCACCTCTACAGCCTTCCTCAGAGGTGTTCCTACTAAGGATATTTTGGAGGCAGCCACTTGGAGTTCTGTACATACCTTCACAAAACACTACCACTTGCCCTTATATTCCAGAACAAGAGCAGGCTTTGCCACTGCTGTTTTGCAGGGCATTCTGGCTCAACCCAGTTCCTCATGGCACCTACCACCCTATGCATAGCTTTGGGACTCTACCCATCTGTGATTACTGCAGCTGTATGCACGATGAGTAGTACAGTTTTGTACCTACCATAAATGTAGATGTTCGGTGCTAATACAGCTGCAGTGAAATTTCCCTCCCTCCTTCCCCACTTGGTGGGCATGGGGCCTAACAACCTCTTCATACCACCTGACTGGGTTATCCTGCTATGTTTTATTTGCTTGCTTACACTGATTTTGCATTACATTGCATTGCTTGCATATGTGGATAAGCCTTATTTATGTATTGCCTTCCTTTTGGGGGCACCTGACATCTGGGGCAAGAAAGACTGAAGAACATGGCGTCAGCTGTGTCTTATATACTCTGGCCTTCCTGACGTCAGAAGAGTAAGCGACGACAACCGACGCCGGACCAAGACTTTGGAATTTGGCCAACCGAGGGACCGCCTGACGGCTGAAAACCCCATTTGTGATTACTGCAGCTGTATTAGCACTCGAACATCTACATTTATGGTAGGTACAAAACTGTACTTTACTAAAAGTGTCATTGAATCTGCAGAATGTATGTATCTATAAAAGAACACAGGTATTTTCAAAGGAGTTAAACACTTTTATCAGAACTAATTATTTACCTTTTAAAGTATCTAAGTGAATGATTCCAGAATTTCATGAGAAAATAATTCTAAATACAGCCATTTAACAAGTTCAAAAGGTCAAGTGATGTTATCACTGTTGTTTCCTCAAGCTGCAGCTTCATAACCTTGTTAAAAAGTATCTAAATAGGCTCTTGCGTAGAGGTTGTCTCTAGTGAGGAAAAAATCATTTTCAGTGGGAAATCAAATCTTGAAGCTTTTAGAGTTTACTGAAAGCCAAAAAAAAAAAACACTCAAGCTGCCTTGTCAGTGCATGCCATGAATCTCCACAATGAGAACCGTGACACAGACCACCAGTTTCCTCACAGAACATCAACATCATGAAAAAAATAACCCTTTCATATAAAAACAGATATTTAGAAGTAACAACAGCTGCCTCAAACCAGAAATCATTTTTATAACATTTCAGTTATTTACCCACCAATTAACCAGACCAGAGGGAAAAAAAGAACCATAGATATATATATAAAACTTATATTTAGCCATCTATAAACACCATTAATGTACTGTATTAATGTTTATATGTGCCTAAACAAAGAGTCTAAAACATCTAGTTAGAAACACTAATCAGAAACATATTGTTACCCCCACCACTGACCCACTAGAAAAAATGCACCTTGGTATTAAGTCAAATTATACTATTACTGAACAATTAGAAGACAAACATCATTTGTAGTTATTTAAAAGGGAAAATAATGTAAAGTACTTATAGTGGGGAAAAGGAGCATTAGTAACAAAAAGGAGTAGGAATAAAGAAGAGAGAGAGAGAGAAAGAGAGAAAATGTTATTTAAATAGTACTATATGTAATTAGAAGAAGTAGATATAGAAAGGAAAAGAGAAAGTTAATAATAAAGATGATTCACATTACCTTGCAGTATAGAAATTTTCCAGAATCAAGTATATTATGATTCATAAAACAAAGCATTTAAAATGAGAAGAAATGTATTCATTTGTCCTTTAGTTTCTTAGTTCTGTTTGCTCCTTCCTTCACAGACCATCCATTTTTTGTTGCCTGTCTCTTCAAACTCTGGGATGACCATTCCATTTCCTCTATCTCTGACAGCATTTTCTTTTTTTGGATACATTCTAATGCTTCTTGTAGGGAGTCAAAGATCTTCACTCCTTCTAGCAAGGTGATTTTTCTTCTTACAGGAAAAAGAATTTGAGCTTTAATATTGACTTTTTTCAAAACTTTATTAGAGGAACACACTTCTTTCTTCTGAATATGACTGTAGAGGCATAGTCATTGTCAAAATGAATACTTTTTTCACCCATCTTGATAGGGGAATTAGTCCAAGCTGATTTCAGCACTATGTCCTTGTCTTGTGAGAAAGAAATCTAACTATTATAGACCTGGGGTTAGATGAACTCAGAGACAAAGCTGGATTTGCCAGGGACCCAATGATCCCTTTCAATTCCAAAAGAGTGGGATTCAGGAATGTTTATTGCTGATGAAAACCACTTATTGAGGAATTGAATCATGTTAGCACCCTCTTCTTTCTCAGGAATTCCATATAGTCTTATGTTATTCCTCCTTGATCTATTTTCAAGGTCTTCCAATTTCTCAATTTGTCTGGTGTTTGTTTCAGAAGAAATTCACTGTGGTGTTCATATTATGTCACTCTAGTATCCAGGTTAATTACTGTTTCCTCTAAGGCAAGAATCTGTTCAGATTGTTTTTTTATTATTCCATTTAGAAGTTCCAGTTGTTTACTGCATTCTTGTTTGATAATATCCATTTTGTTTTCAAATTTGTCCATTTTAGTGACAGTTCTTTGATGTTTGTTATTATAAGATGTAGTTTTTTCTTCACTGCACTCTACTGGTGTGGGTTCTTCAAGTTGCTCATGTTGAGATCTCCAGTAGAACACTTCTTGACAGGAATAATTTAAAAAAATTCTCTTGAGTATGTATTCATTTTTAGAAAATAAAAGTCTATGTTAATCTATCTTTTAGCATACTTTTAGTTTAATTTTGTTCTAAAAATTAAAGCATATTTCTTGTCAGGATATTAAAATCTAAGCAGACTTATGGATTTCTGCTGCTATCAGACTGGCATCTTGGCCATGCCCCCTGCAAGGATATATTTTAATGATTACTGAATCATTAATACAGACCAGTATGTTTTTTTCTTGCACCTTTATTGTAGTCCCTCTTGCAGTACTGTTTACACAGTCACTGTAAAATTGAAAGAGTGCCCTTCCCCCTGTAGTATGCAGCATTTTATTGCAGTATGGTTTTGTAAAGATATATTTGCTTCATGTTGTGAGAACTGAATCTATGCCTGCCCTCTTGCTGTTGCCCAGACTGTGTTATTCTGGTCTAAGGAAAGATCTCCAGTATGACATGCTTGTTCTTCAGGACAAGAAAAGTTACCTTGGGTTTTGTTTGTAGTATCATGCACCTAGTACAACTTTATATTAGTAACATTGCTTTTGTATACTGTTTTTCTGGAGTCTGTGCTATTTTAGGTGCTATTATACAATTACAAAAAATTATAAAAAACAAAATAGATATTGGCTTAACTAACACATGCTTAAAACTAAAGATATTTACATTATTTACATTTGCTGTTGTCTCCCTTTTGCTCTTGTGCATTTTAAAGTGCACTTTTGGTGAAAAGAAAATACATATGTCACTTTTGTGACTTCATTTCTTCACTGTTTTTAACTACTCTCATTTGATCTCTATGCACTAGAACTGTTTTGTTTTTATGTTTTTTTACCTTTACATTAGATCCTACTGTGTATGCTAACTATTTTTTAAATGTGGAATTGTATGCCATAAATTATTTTCTGTCAGCGTAGCTAATTGCTGTTTAAGATTACTAGCCAGATTCTTTTGGTCTTGTAATTCTGCACGAGCTGTCTGATATTTTTTAGTAACCTGTTCTGCTGACTCTAAAGCTCTTATGCACTGCTGAAAAAGTGTTTGTACATCATTTTTGAACTCTCTGAACTCACTCTGTCAGTCTCTTAGAAGTTTATTAAATTTTTCTGTCAGTTCACCATGAACCTTGTTCCTGTCCTTATCTGTTTTGTGCTGTGCAGTGTCTTTATTCCACTTTTATCTAAAGGATGTAACAAGATTTACAGGAGATTCTGTCAATAACTGATTTGACTGCTGTTGTAACTTTGAAATTAACATTTCACATGTGATGATAGGACATAACTGTTTAACATCTGGAAATAATGCAATTATATGACCCTTATCTGGTTGTTTACCATTAATGGTCTGAACTGTACTTTTATGACATTGCACACAGAAAGCAGTTTTACATGACTGACACAATAAACATTTACTGTCATACCACACGTTTTTCTGTTGAAAATACCAGTCAGATGTTACTACCCATTTGCATAATTCTTGACTGTCAACATTCCCTAATAAGGTTTTACGTAGTCTGTCCAAAATGTTATCTGGTCGTTCTGATATATTAAGAGTAAAACTCTGTTTACTACCCTTTTTACCAGAATCCATACTGCATGTAAATGCAAAAGATCCCTTACCGATTCTACAAGGACAGTTGGCCACACTGCTTACTGTAGATGGTTGGAAAACTTCTGTCGTTACTTAAAAAGCTGGTGAAATGAAGCTAGCAATTGCAGATTCAAAAGCCGGGAATTCACCATCCTGAAGAATTTATTGCATTGCTTTATTCCTGCACAGCAGTCTCACTCCACATCCAGACGTCTAGGGAACTGTACTGCTGCAAACTGTGGAAATGGAAGTGCTCCTATTCAGGACTCAATCACATACTTAAATGTTAGTTACTGTGCTTTTACTGAAGTGACTGTAAACAAGGCACCACTCCCCTGGCGTTTGAATACAGGCAAGGCTCGCCACTGAAAAATTAAATGCAGATGTCTGTGCTGCTGCTGCTTGCTGAAACCAAAATCTGATTAATGCACTGAACTTTGCAGACTATTAACCTTTTCAGCACTATATTATGCTTAGTACTAATAAAATAACTTGTCTATATAACAGATGACACATACATTGATGTTACAGTTTACCGGTTTTAATGTATCAGGTTAAACGTTTCGGGATGCATGAAATATAATGTTCCCCAGTGTACCAGATTTAACAAAGAATCAGATCTAACATCATCCATTTTTAATGTCCTGTATATATTCTTCTGTACATCCGGATCTTGTCCATAAAACAGTCTGTTGTTGTTAATACCTTTGGTATTATGTTGATGTCATGCAGTCTGTTGTTAAGCTACTTTGTGTTCTGTTTCAAGATGAATAAACTTTTAGTGAGTCATTTTTATTGTGAATGTTTCTTTATGAAAGCAGTCTTCCCATACTCCCTGCACCTAGTCTCTTATCTGTTTGTACCAAGTACCAGACATTTTGTAATACATTCAGTTGGATGCCATTAACACTTTAATATATACATGCTAGCAAACAGAAATGTACATGCATCTAAGTGACTGTATTTTTCTACATATATTCTAGCAAACAGAAGTGTACATGCACTATTATATTTTACTACATATATATTGTAATAAATAGAAGTGCATATGCACTGTTATAAATGTATATTATATATATATATATATATATATATATATATATATATATATAATACTTGCTACTATAGAAAATTTAGGCATTGTTCCATATCAGAGAATCCATGGCTTTAAACCAACACAAGCATCAAATCCCAAGAGAGAAAGCAAGTAAGTAAATAAATAAAATAAAATAAGTAAAATAAAAGTATTGTACAAGTAGTAAGCTCCTCTGCTCCCCCATTTGGGATAATGCATATTCCCACCTTGAAGTGTCTATACATACTAACTCAAAGATCACCAAATCGGTAACCATTTAAAATGTTGTGGTCTGCTGGTTCGAGTCCCAAATCATTGAGACTGATTGGCCAAAAAGTGGACATAGTTACATATACTGAGTCTAGGAAGGCCATTTCCCAAAATATTCCCTTTTCTCTGAGGTATGGTGATCTTGGAGTTAGTATATATAAGTTCAGGGTGTGTTGGGAGCTTACCCTCCCCCCACATCAGGGGGGTGCAGAGAGGCTTGACTCCAAGCAAAACAGAAATTTAAACAGAAGAGCAATGCTCAGAATTAACTCTTCTCTGAGTTTTTTTGGGGTTTTTTAGGTGTCAGCACTTAGCCCCTGCTTATTAGAAAATCTACAGAACTCTGGATCCATGCAGCACCCCCCCAATAAAAAAAATATCTTGACTCACATATTTGCAATGCATTGTCTAATACTATTACTGACATGACCCTGTGCTGGAATATTACCTCTTCAGGAAATCTGTTGAATGCTGCATTCATCCACTAACTTTTCCTTTTATCTGTTTATATTTTAACTCATTATGTTGGGTATCTGAATCCCGTTTGACATATAATATGCATTTGTGCCACCATTCTGCACTTTGTAGCATGCCTCCATTAATCCACATGAGCAAAGAACTTCCCAAACAAAAGTAAACATTATTTTCTTGTAAGCACTTCAAAGAAAACCCACATCATTTACCAGAAGCAGCAGCTTGAAAGACAACCTTTTTTGGTTTGCACTCCCAGTGTCTCAAAAATAGTAGAAAAGCCACACCTGTGCCTCTGCTTACATTTTTCAAATAAATAAATAAAATGCAGAAGGAACATCTATGTGTTTGTAAAAGATGAAAAGTACAACCTTGACAGGCATATTGTGCTCATTTGTTGTTTAGAAGTTCATTTTCTGCATAGTTTAACCTACTCGTTTCAGATCTTGTCTATTCCTTATTCTGCTCCTCTGGTTGTTTCCCTGCACTTGCAATTGGCTGTCAGAGAAACTGTGCTCAATGGTTGTACAAATGTTAGGTTCAGCCTGCTTGGTCTTCTTACCCTGCAATCACTTACACTAAAGCACACCTGCTGCTTTAGTTATGTTGCCACATTTATGATGCTGCGGGTGCAGGCTTATGATACAAATCTTAATTTAAAGGGGTCACTTGGAACTTCTTGGCATTCTCTTATTCTAAGACTAAATTAATGATTTTCTGGCAAATACCAGAAAGTTGAAAGATGTGGCAGTGCAGACAGACTGGTAAATTCCAGAGACACTATAATTAGGATAGTAAATGTGAGAAACAGTTCTGGTTAACATTAAGTATAGTCAGGTATGTGGCATGAATGTTGTACCCCCTAATCACCCAGGAAAAATGGAAAGAACTAATGTTTAAAGAAATAATGTCAAACCTAAAGGGTGAGGTAGTTAGGTGAGTTTTCAGACCATAAAAACACAGAGCAGAAGTTCAGTCAAAGGCATCAGTTAACAGTTTCAGTAAGATGTGTTTTCTTTCTGAAAGTTAGGACAAAACCACAAGCAAAACTGTTTTGAACAAAATTAAATACAGTGGAACAGTATTATTAGCAGGTACCGCTATATCAGATTTGTTTCTGTCCTGCTGAGATGGCAAGGATCATGTAAGTTCAATGGCAAGCAGCAAGTATGCTAAGTAAGTCATAGTAGTAACATAGGTTTCACTTGGGGTTAAGTGCTGAACGAATTATATTGTGTTTTGATATTATCCAAGAGGCGTGGCCCTATGGAGAAGAGACTGGTCTTCTTAAAATTTCTATCCCTTATTAAAAAAAAAAAACAAAATTACCCACATCTCAGTCAGTAAATCTTTTCCTCTATGTTTCATGGTCTTACTTATTATCTTTTTCTGACCACCTTATAGTCTTTGTCTTCCTGTAAATTGTTTTATTTTCACATACAAGTCATCTAACAGCCCTTCCTTTATCCAGAACCTTTTCTTTCACTTCCCTTAAGATTTTCTTTCTCCTGCTGTCACAGATCATCATTCCTTCTTTTCAGCCTCCTTGATACACGTCTTCTGCTTTCCTACAGCTACCTCTGCTGTCACTTTTTTCATGTTGTTTTTCAATGTGCTTCCTAGCATATTGACAACTACTTCTTTACAATCCTAAACTTCTGTCTTCGTGGCTTTTTATGCTCTTACTGCAGGAATCATGAAGCTTACTACCATAGCCACCATTAGAAACTGATAGCCTTACTTCTGCTTTTTCCAACCCCTCTGAGTTGGTGAAAATCATGGTAAGACGGTATTTTTTTTACTTACCAGGTTAATCAGTTTCTTTTCACATCCAGGTTTTTGCATGTTTTCCACAAGTTCCACTCTTCCTCCTTACCATAAATGTTGAAGCATTAAAAGTTACTCCTGGAAGATTAATATCTCAGTTGGGCCGTATATATTTTTTCTTTTAACATTTCTGCATATACTGTTGTCATCATCCTCTGTACCTGCATTGAAGGCTTATATTGTATACTTAACCACAAGACACTGTCCTGCTCAACCTTACAGTTTTAAAGCCAACAATGCAATTTTCTCTTTCCTTTCCTGTTCCTCACTGTTATTCTGTTTTACTGTATGCTCAATCCATCCTAAGCATACACTACCAGTCTTCCACCTACCTTGATGTCCCTGACTTTTTTTTGAACCCTGAATACTGGTCATATACTGTACCCCACTCCTAATGTGTTTATGCTTCCACTGTTAATGTACATATAGCCTATAGCTCACTTATTTTGCCTCTTGGATTGCATTTTTTTCTCACACTTCTGACATGCATAGCATCAGCCTTGATACGGCCCTTTGGTGTGATGGTAATTCATTTTTTAAACACACACACACACATACACAAACATTGCCATTGGTGTCATTGTTGCTGTTGTTGGTTGATGTCAGTGTCAAACTAGAATAAAAAATACTAGTTGTGAATTCACTGTTTGGAACAGCATTACACAGTATCACTGTCATAATTCAGGAGGAGCGACCCTAAGGTAAGTACTCTGAAGACCTGGGTCTAAAACTGCAGACAGTTTTTCTGACACATGTCTGTGTTTGTTATGGTATACATTCATGTGTTTTTACTAATTTTAACATGCTGACCCCAATTTATCAACATGGTAGACTCTGGGTATTTGATTCAAGAATCATGTCACTGCCTTTTAACAGTCCCATTGTGAAAATGATTTTACACACTGACCTGAAAAGCAACCATCTAAAATACAAAATTGTTCAGTGATGCTGCTCTAATTCATGACAGAAGGCCATGAAAGTCTCCTTGTTGAAGTTTCAAGACCCACATTACTAAGTTCTGAAACATCAAAAAAAAAAGAAGACAAGACCAAAACTGTAGGAGAAGAACAAATATCAAATGTCACTCTTCTCATTTAAACATCTTTTTTGCAGAAGGGCAAGCTTCCTCAGCACCCCGGATGTGCAGACAAACTCCCACCCCAAAAACGTATATATACTGAGTCCAAGATTGCTACAACTTGTAGAAAAAGTAATATTCCAAGAAATGGCCATCTTTTACTTAGTATATGTAAGTCCAGATTTTTGACAACGCTGGCCCTAAGATTTTAAACCGTTACCCCCTGAAATGACTTTTCTGAAAATTCATACCAGATCTATTGGTACTCATAGTTACAAGCCCCCATTTCATATGCTAATGTATACATGTTTATCTTTTTCACTGGTCAGTATTTTATCTCCATATTTTACCGATGTTATTTTTTGGAGTGTAGTGGCTAGATTTTTCACCTCACAGCAAGAGGCTCACTGTTTCAATTCTCAGCTGGGGTGCTTTCTGTGCAGAGTCTGCATTTTCTCCCTGCGGTCACATGGGTTTCCTCTGGGTACTCCAGTTTCCTCCCACATTCCAAAGACATGCAGTAGGTGAATTGGGCACTCTAAATTGGCCCTAGGTGAGTGTGTGTGTGTGTCTGTGTGTGTGTGTATGTGTGTGTGCGCGAGTGAGTGAGTGGTACGAATGAACTACCACGGCAGGGCTAGCCACCCAGTGATGTAAACCTTGGCTCAAGATGATTGTCACTGCTGAAGTGACACCCCAATCCCATGTGCAAAATGGGAAAAGGGGTTGAGAATGGGTGGATGGATGGATTCCAAGAATCATACCAAGATAATTCTGTAGATGTGCTGTATTGCCACCCATTGACATAACCATCATTCACGAGGTGGCCAAGATGGATATTCTGAAAAAAAAACTAATCCAGAACTTTATAACATTTTCAGTTGTATTTTTTTCTTAAACAAATAAGAGCATTCTTATACACTTGTCTCTCTTCAAGAACAACCCAGAGATCTGTATTTGATTAGTTTATTTATGTAGAATCACATACACTATGCAGGGAAAACACAATGGGAAGCAAATTCAGGCCAAAAGGTTATTGCTTGTTTGCACTTTAGTTCTGTATTCACCAACTGCTTTGCTTTTATTTACGAACTTGCGTTGTTTTCTGATTCTTTATCTATGCTAGGAATGCAGACTGTGCAAAAGCAGCTGGACATGATTAGATGATGAGCTGACTCATGCTAGTCCCCAAGTAAAGCATAGAAATGCTGATTTATGGTTTCTCTCACATTCCCAAGACATAATAAGCAAGATACTTTACTGGGCGGGTGAGGGAGGTCTAGCTTTCTTCTCTCATCATTTTGCAGAGGTACCTTCAGGACTAGCATAGCCACTTTAGATAAAGAACACATCTCTCTGTCACAGAAATTGTGTACTAGAATGTGAAGGCCTGACATCCATGACAGATATCATTCAGTCTATGGATAATTGAGCTAGGAATGTCAAACAGAACAGCTACGTGACTAGCATGGATTTTAGAAACGTACTCCAGAAATACTGACCCTTGTACAGAGTTTATGCCTGTAGGAAAGTAAACCAGTTATTCTATGAGTCCTGTGGGTACTTAATGCATAATTTAACATTGTTTTATGACAGTTAAATGAGACTCAAATCACTTCAAATAAAAGTGAATTAAAAGCACTGATTTATTTAAAGTGCTGAATGCAAAATCGTTTCTATTATGCACTGTTGGCATATTTACATGTTGCTCACTGACTCTCATTATCTTATCTCATCTCATTAATTCTAGTGAGGTCCAATGAATACATTCTGGACTTTGCTGTGGAACTATGTCTATGTAACATGAAAATATATAAACAGGAGAAGAGCTTTACCTAGAATTTCTCAAATGTACCATTCCATTCGATTGCTGAAGTACATTTCTGAGTTCATTGCATATCCAACTCTATTATACTTAAAGGATTTATTTTGGAAATGTTCACAATGCAGCTCACATGAGAAAGGCCTGCTATAACAGATTCTATTCCCTAAGTCTTGCTGGGAATTGTCTTTTAGCAAACATCTATTTAGCTTGGAATTTGATGTGGTGGTGGTGACTTTTTTATTTTTAATATTCTGTTCCCTGTTTTCCTTTTAAACAATTTTTAGTTTGACTGTTTAGCAACTTCAGATTATAGGCTTTCTTTTTGTTTTCACATTTTGGCCCCCAGATCTCACTATAGCTATCAGTCCCTCATTTCAAACTCACCCATTCATTCTTGCTATTTCCTGGTATACAATGACTTTGGGAACAGGAAATAAGAGTCAGGGACTGTGGGCTATTATCCTGCAGGGAATCAGAGGATTTTTCTTCTTCTAACCACTTCCGCTACTGGCCAACAAGCACAGCACAATGCCTACCCAGCCAAGCTATAGATTCATATGAGTACCTTTTCCACACACCTGTTATACCTAGCAAGAGAGAGATGCTCTCCTTGGCAGGCTAATGCCTGTGCATTCTAATTTTTTTGCAAAAATGCCTGTGGTCTGACCAAAGGGTGCTGCTTAGTGAATGGGTTGGTAAACTTCTCTCCAGCCAGCATATCCAGCACCCAGTTCACAAATGGATTCTGAGTCATCATGGTCATAAACAGAGCTTAATCCCTCTGTGCCACATGGCCATACATTCACATCATGAGATTCAGTGTGGTGAAATACAAAGAATGATACTGCAAGCTAAGCAATAAATTCATATTCACATCTATGTGCGTGAGATAGAGTGAGAGAGAGAGAGAGTGTGTGTGTGTGTGTGTGTGTGTGTGTGTGTGTGTGTGTGTGTGTGTGTGTGTGTGTGTGTGTGTGTGTGTGTGTGTGTGTGTGTGTGTGTGGATGTGTGTCCACTTGCCATTTCCAGCAGAAACAAAGGAAATCACAAATTATTAATAGGTTATACACTTGCCTGTTATCTACCCAACCCTTTAATCTACTAATGCTTCTAAAATAGAGACAATTCAAAGCATGCGTCCAGAAGAACACCACTGGTACATTTAATAGCAGCTTATCTATATATCCTCAAGTTCCAGCCCCACAAGGACTCCATTGATGTCAAACACTTGTCACTATTTTCCCTTGGAAATCACTGCTATTGACATATTTTCTAATTGTGAACCAGCACTGATTCATTTGTTTTGATAGATTTCTCCCTTTTTTGTTTGTGTAACCATGGAGTTGGGATTTACAAGGTGTTGTGTGAGGGGTCAAGGGTGCAGCGGATTTGCTTTTAATTTTATTCAGAGAGCTGAATCCCAACCATTTTAAATGAGTGATTTTGAGTTCGCATTTAATTAAATGTCAGTGATCCATAACAGAAGTTTTAACAGCATATTACTCTTAATTTTATCAATCCAACTTGAGATGTATTAGGAGGAATGTGTCATACAAGCAGCAGTGTTATTCTGTTGGACGTTCTACTTAGCTATAATATCTGCTAGGGGAGAGAGGGCTTGTGCAGATTTTTGCTCCTGATTGGCCAAGATTGATTCCAAGAGTGAAGATTATAGGATCAATTTAGCATGCAGCAGTGTCTTAATCTTGCATAACTTACACCACTAGCAAGTGATATGATTACCGTACTGTATCAGAATCATTAATATTTTAATTTTGCACTCTGTTAGTTCTGTGGCATTCAGGTACTGAGTGTATAATGTCATAGCTTTCAGTTGTCAGGTATTACAAACTGAAATGTTGATTGGATATGGTAATTATTCCTTAATGATCCTTGGAACATATTTTAAATTAAATATACAGTGGATATAAAAAGTGTACACACCCCTGTTAAAATGCCAGGTTTTTGTGATATAAAAAAAATGAGACTACAATAAATAATTTCAAAACTTTTCCCACCTTTAATGTGACCTATAACCTGTACAATTCAATTGAAAAACAAACATATCTGTTAGGGAAAAAAATATAAAAAATAAAAAATGTACAATAAGCTGGTTGCATAAGTGTGCACACCCTTAAACTAATTCTTTGTTGAAGCACCTTTTGCTTTAATTACAGCATTCGGTCTTCTTGGGTACACACCTGCCATTACTCAATTAAAGAGACTCTGATTAACCCCCAATAAAGTTCAGCTGTCCTAGTACGATTTTCCTGATATTTACTCAGTTGCCTGCTACAGCAAAAGCCATGGTTTGCAGAGAGCTTACAAAGCATCAAAGAGATCTCATTGTTGAAAGGTATCAGTCAGGAGAAGGGTACAAAAAAATGTCCACAGCATTGGGTATACCATGGAACACAATAAAGATAGTCATCAAAAAGTGGAGAAAATATGGGACAACAGTGACGCTGCAAAGAACTGGACGTCCCTCCAAAATTGATGAAAAGACAAGATGAGAACTGGTCAGGTAAGCTGCCAAGAGACCTACAGCAACACTGAACGAGCTGAAGGAATTTCTGGCAAGTACTGGTTGCGTACTACATGTGACAACTATCTCCCATATTCTCTATATGTCTGGCCTATGTGGTAGGGTTACAAGACGGAAACCTTTTCTTACACAGAAAAACATTCAGGCCCGACTAAAATTTTCAAAACAATACATCAAGTCTTCCAAAAGCATGTGGGAAAATGTGTTATGGTCTGATGAAACCAAGGTTGAACTTTCTGGCCACAGTACTAAAAGTTATGTTTTGCACAAAAACAACACTTTGCATCACCAAAAGAACACCATCCCCATGGTGAAGCATGGTGGTGGCAGTATCATGCTTTGGGGTTGCTTTTCTTCAGCTGGAATTGGGGCTTTATTCAAGGTGGAGGCAATTATGAACAGTTCCAAATACCAGTCACTTTTGGCCCAAAACCTTCAGGTGTCTGCTAGAAAGCTGAAGATGAGGAATTTCACCTTTCAACATGACAATGACCCCAAGCATATATCCAAATCAACAAAAGAATGGCTTCATCAGAAGAAAGTGAAAGTTTTGGAATGGCCCAGCCAGAGCCCAGACCTTAGTCCAATAGAAAATCTGTGGGGTGACCTGAAGAGGGCTATGCACAAGAGATGTCCTCACAATATGACAGATTTGGAGCACTTTTGCAAGGAAGTGTGGACTAATATTGCCAAGTCAAGATGTGCTCTGCTGATAGACACTTACCCAAGAAGTCTGAATGCTGTAATTAAATCAAAAGGTGCTTCAACAAAGTATTAGTTTAAGGGTGTGCACACTTATGCAACCAGCTTACTGTACATTTTTTTTTTTTATATTTTTCCCCTAATAGATTTTTTTGTTTTAAATTGTACAGCATATAGGTCACATTAAAGGTGGCAAAAGTTTTGAAATGATTTATTGTGGTCTCATTTTTTTTCTGTCACAAAAACCTGGCATTTTAACAGGGGTGTGTACACTTTTTATGCCCACTGTACATCCTTTCTGAATTATTCTGGAGTTAACAATGGTGACTGAAAGGTGGTATCTATAAAAAAAAAAAAAAAGTTTGATTTCTTCCCATTCTGTAACCACATAAATGAGATGCTTTGAATCCACCGAGAGTTATATGATCTGGCCTTAGGTTTTCCACTGCAGATCTCCACAGGTCAGAAGGTGAGAATCCTGTCAAGTTTGTTTTCAACATTTAAATTTTTGTCTTTGTGGCTGAAGTGAAAATTGTTGGAGACTATGTCATCATGTCATACATCTGACCTGGGTCATTGGCCTTTTCTGAATAATTTATTGGCTAACTCAGCAGATCATATAGCTTTCAGCATGGTTAACTTCCTGTATCTCCTTGTCCAGGTAGTGGGAATAGTTAGGTAAAGGCGATGATTTGGATGTAAGCCATGATATATAAGTAGTTGCTGTAACATTTTATTTCCCGTCCATTTGATGGAGGCAAATGATCCCACTGCATTAATCAAATGTTTCTGTAATAAATGTTGTATTCATTAAAACAGTTAGCCATCAAATGAGCTGCTGATGTCATTGCCTACCCTGTCTCTGTCTTTAGAAACAGATCTATACAGGAATCATTATTCACTACCTCACGGGAACAATTCTGTGTTCAGCCATTATGCAAAGGCAACCCCTCTACTGAACACTGTCTAATGTCAGCATACTGTCTGCTTTGCCTATGATACCTGAGAAATGCATCCACCCTCACCTACTAACATATCCTTCATACAACTGTCTCTACCCATCTCTTTATGGATTTGGCCCCTCCCACAACATCTGTCACTGCTGCTCCACTATCTTTCCTTAACAATTCTCAGTCACAGAAATAATAATTACCTTAAGTTATCAGTCTTCTTTAACTTATTGAAAGCTTTTGATACAATTATACAATCTCTCACTCCAAACTACCCTGCCAACCCTCATCTCTTGGTCTTTATCCCTCAGCTCTAGAATGGTTTAATAACTACTGTACAATTATGACCAAAGTATAAAATGGCACACACAACCCAAATCCACATCTCTTCCTACAGTTGGAGTCCCTCAGGGCTCAATACTTGGCCCCTACCTTTCAGCATATTCATCAACAACTTTATTTTTAGCTCTACTAACTCATCCCTTAACCAATATGCTGACAATTCGAGCATTACCTGTACAGCCAAAACAATCTCTGACCTTCAGAAAAATCACCTGACTTTCCTTCACCTACATTGAATACATTCTGTCTTTGTTTCAAACAATATAAAACCTAATGTTGTTCACCTCCAAGTTGACCTCTGACATAAGAATTAACGTCATTCTTCTTTTCTTAGATGACACCAGTACACAGCTCCTAGACATAACCAATTATACAAATCAAATATCTGACCACCATATCCAACAGGTAGTCAAGGAAAGAAACCAAAACGTGCACTGCCAAATAGGGCAAAAATGGATTCACAAATGCCCAGCAACTGCATACTTGCTTCCCATATTTTCATATGCTGTCCCCATCTTTACAAATTTGCATTCACCCCAGCTTGCAAACCTTGAGCAGGGCTACAATAAAATATGTAAGTCTGCTACTAATGTAAATCATAGAGCCCACCTTTTCATCCACATACTGTAAAATAATTCATTTGGCTTGGATGCCAAAATTATTTCAACTGCTTTCAACTGAAAATAGCACACACAATTTTATACATCTCAGCTCCCCATCCCTCCAGAGTTTTCTTTAATATCATTCTCATACTAGAAAACTTTGCTTCTCCAATATATTCCTGACCTATATCACTCCCTCCCATAATGAGTATCAGTACTAATATAGATTTTTAAACTGAATGAGGCAACATTTACATAATGTATTCTAACCTAATAAACAGTGTATTGCATGTACAGTCACAAATACATCCTTAAATGTATACGTATTTATGCACAAACCTACTTATATACAGATATATACAATACTACACATCTTTTTCATGATTCCTCACAAATCCTGTTATTATTCTGTATACACTCTACCCGCAGACATATTAACTCTTTCAATACATGTAAAACATTATTAATAGTTCCTGACAGTCCTTGAATGATATTAATCTCATTATGTAAACTGTCTATGGTGCCTCTCTTAAGCATTGTCATCTGTTATCTAGGTTTAGTAGCCCACTTTATGTGGATAATTACCACATCAAAGTTGTGCATTGCACACCTGAGCTGGCCTGAAATTGGTCATTGTGGACCAGTGATTTCCCCAGACAAAAATTTACGTAAATATGTAAAAGATTATAGTGATACTCTAAAATCAGGTTAAATTAAGGAGGTAGAGAGTTACAATAATAAACCAGGATATTTTAACTATAACACTTAGGATAAGTCTTTATGTCATTACATGAAGCATATTAAAGAACAGATATTCATATTAGTAAATGAGCTATAAGCATTGTATTAAAAGGTTATTTGAAGAAGGGACCATTTATGAAGTTTTAATGTTTATAGGAAAATAAAAAAGTGTTTCAACAAGAGAATGTAGCTTAGGAAATTATTTACTGGCATTAGAAACAGGACATAAGTGCAGTTTGCTGACCTATAGCGGTTAATCTTTCACTAGAAGATTTAATGTTGATCTGATTCTTTAAAAAATAATGTTCTTTTGTTATATGACAATCTATCTTTTAGGTTCATGGGTAGCTACTAGGCCTGCAATCCAGGAGATCATAAAGGAGCCTAGCCCAAATTCCAAAAATGCCCCAAAACATATTCTGGTTAAGTGACTTACTGAAGGTCACACAGTAGGTTAAGGAAGATAGAAAGATTCAAATCCTGCACCTTTGGTACAGGAAACAGCTCCATTAACAAGTCAGAGCTTTAGTCATGTGTGCTAGCTGTATAATCACTGATGCTTTTGTGAACGGTTTGCCTTCTACATTGGGATGGTGGTGAAGGGGGTTTGTTCCTCTGGGGACAAACACCACTGCTTGTTATTGGTATTTACTTTCTAAATTGTTTGACTAAGTACATGCCACATGATTTTTATTTTATTCTTGACCTTTGTTTAATTTACAATATGTTTTCCATTCTATCACTATCTGCCATTTGATGAAAATGATATTTTAATAAGGAGTAAAAACTGGGCCTTTCTGGCAATGGTCAAAACATATTTCTGCATATTATCTTTTATTTGCACTGTCCATCATAAGTGACTACATTTTGTATGACCTAAACTGCACTGTCAGTATTGTGGGAACTATAAAATGCTACAAGTAATGATTTTAGGTTTCTGATAGTAACAAGTCTAATGGAACTTTTACAGCTTTCCTAGAGAAACTGTGTGTCATGTTTATATTTATATGTATGTATCTGTATGTAAATGAAATCTAGATAAGACCTCCACATTGTAAGCATGAGTTGTGACGTATATAGGGTATTTCTTTAATGCTTCATTATGAAGTGCTGCATTACAAACAATAGTAATGGTGGTACCACTCATAACTATGGAATAAGGTTAACTACTATGTTGAAAGTGACATTACATTTTTGAGCAGATGAGAGAACTTGTGATACCCGTTTTCTTTTATGTTCCAGTACAGTATAACAGGAATACAGGAGTGCAGCAGACTAATGTAAATTAATGCCCACAACATTTTCTGAAATGTTGCCGTTTGGGTTCTTTGTACACTTAAAGCATGGTTTTGACATAGACTTATTCATGACTGATCAGTGTTTTGACAGAGCAGGACTTTTATCAGTTAATGGAATACAAGTTTTCCTAGTACTAACTGAATTGTGTATATTTTTCAGGGTTTCTTTAGGAGGAGTCAGCAAAATAATGCTGCATATTCCTGCCCACGACAACGCAACTGTCTCATAGACAGAACTAATCGAAACCGTTGCCAGCATTGTCGACTACAGAAGTGTCTAGCTCTTGGAATGTCTCGGGACGGTAAGGGATTTGGATTTAATTGCACTAATAAAAGTGAACTGCAAGCTTCGTGGGATCTATTCATAGGATTATAATAGGAACAATGTGCTTTGAGTATTGCAACATGCGAGGCTGTAATGAGGTTTGGTGTAATTGGCAGATTAAGTATAATATAACTTTTTCCTTTATAGGCAATTTTCCAAATGCACTTGCATAAGAGCCCTTCTTGAAACAGTAGTTACTGCTCTCTTTCTGTTCAACACATGACAATGAAGCTTGACTTAGGAACAGCTGCTGACCGTTTGTGATCAAAGTATTCATACAAAAGAAATCTACAAGGCATTTCTCCTGTATATCAGACGTTCTTGTGGCCAGTGTTTTGCTTATGAGAGCGGAGTCACAAGTCACCTCATTATCTAACAGCTAATGTGTCTACTTTGACTTTTCAGAGACTTAGAGTTGAAAACTTTCTCTTTCTATAGCATTATTGTGCCTCTTTTCAAGGGTCTTTTAATTTAGTAACAGTAATTCAATGTCAGTCTGTATAGTCGCTGCAGACCAAAAGCATAGGCCATACACAGTAGTATTCTTAAGTAGACATCTTTCTCCCTGCCTTTAGTGTTTAGTAACACAGCAAACCTTGACTCGACCCATGACATGAACATTTTCATTATAAGAATATCTGTTCTGTTATTAAATTCAATCCCTTATGTATAGTATAATACAACACATTTGTAGTGTGTTCTTAATTATCTACCTTTCAAACTTACTTCATATATCAGCTGACTTTTTTTCTTACTGTAAGCGCACCACTGCTTATTTCCTGGCAAGGCCTTCCAGAATAATAGCCAACATTCATGAGATCTCATCAAGGAGAAGATGGGATTTCTTTATATATGTATATTTCTTTACATAGATAGTCCTAAACTGTATTTCTGAAGTCTTATCCTTTAGCCCCAATCCCCCGCTGAAGGATTTTATATAACTCATTATTTTGCCTCATTGTTTAATCATTTCTAAACTTAACGTTTAACAGGCAGTTACTAACTGTCTCTTGTATGCTCTGGGAAAAAAATGCCAGTGACTTCTTTCACACAGCTGTTGTTAAAGTTTTCTAAAATCTGTAGGGATGGTACTTCTGAAAAACCTTAGAAATATGCATCCAAAGTGCGAGACGTTCATACAGAAACTAAATTTCATTTACAAAGGTTGATTAAGCATTCCTAGTTTCCCTTTTTAAACATTTTCCATATTCTGAAGCATTGAGAATATAGTTAAATACATGTATTTCTATTTGCAAAAATAGGCTTGCAGAAAACCAGGCTTTTAATTGCAATGGCAATATTTAAGTAACATGATAGTACATAATTATACTGTGAATTCCAAAAGTCCAAATGTCACTTAGTCTGAAAACTACACTACCTCTGAATAAAAAATGAGGCAGGAGAAATGCACCTTATAATATTAAACATGGCAGTGGTGGGGATAAACCCACTCCACTGAACGAATGGGGAGGGGGTTGCTTCTATGTAAATCTCTGAGTCTTACCTTTTTTCTTTCAATTTCTAGTGAAATTCAAACTGCTGTCACTCCCTTGGGTGACACTAAAAACATGTAAAGCTATCATATCCTTCCAGCACAAACTGTATTTTATTTAATACAAAAGATGTTGACTCTTTATGCCCAAAATAATGTCTTGACTGGTTGAAAGTGGAGGATGTCTAATGTGTAGATGCTGGATGCTAATTCAGGGTGACAGGTGAGGAAAGAATGAGGTGGACACAGGTGGACAGTGGTCTCACCTTCGATAACCACATCGCCACAACAATCAGGAAATCCTTCTATGTGGCACACCTCATCACGAAGGGCTTTTCATCCAGAAAAAAGGAGGTCATTGTCCCACTGTACTCATCCCTCATTAGACCCATTATAGAATACAATGCCCCATTTGGTATGTACCTCTCAAGACATCTGCAACAACTGGAAAGGCCTCAGAAATACCTCACTAAAAGAATCACAGGCCTAAAGCAGATGCCCTATGCTGACCAAAAACTCCAGCTATACTCTGTATCTCTGCTTAACATACAAGGCCATGTCAAACCCAGAGCTGTTGGACATGCTACACTTAAAGAAATCCCATTCCCTCAGAGCTACCAGGGATCTAAACCTTGTCATCACAATAAACAAAACATGCTGGACGGATAGGTTCCTGACCCAGAGACTCCCCAGACTCTGGAATAGATTGCCCAAACATGTCAAGCAGAGTGCCTCTTTGGACCTCTTCAAGAGGAACCTTGATGATTGGATGGGAGAAAGGAAATTCACCCCAGGGATCACATCAGTATACAGGGGTCCAGGAAAGTAAATAATGTGGGAAGAAATAGCCAGGTATAGGCCCTAGGGCTGATAGCCTAGTACCAACCTATGAACCTATGAACCTATTTGACTGTTAAGATAAACTGATAATAGACAACAATCAGATTTAAAAATCTGCTATGTTTCTGACTTTACTCATTCTAAAGCATACATGTGTTCGTGAAAATACTGGATTCTTAAAAATTGAATGTACAATTCCATTATAATCCAAAATAGTATGACATTTGAATTCCAGATATCACATAATGTGTAGAATACAGAACAGTGGGTGACTGCCGTTTTAAACTAAAATTATCTTCATTCAGTCTGGTGGTGCAGAGGCGAGCGTTCATATATGTCACTGTCACACCACGTTTGGGAATGGACTTAGGCTGCCAGTAGAGCAGAAGGGACTAGGATGAAGTAGCCAATGGCCAGCTCTCCTATCCTGGGATGGCATGGGGAATTCAGTGCATGGACAACCTGTTGTGGAGACCAAGAGTCTCTCAGGTATAACAAAGGGGGCAGTGATGATATCCTGTTGTCATTGCACTAGCTACTGCCATAAATAGGGTAGTTGGTGCTCTGTCCCATGTATGGTCATCTCAAGCTCCATATTAATGGCTCCCCATCAGATCTCTTGTTCCAGAGGCCTAAAAAATGAGTACTGTTGAGGTCAACTTCCAAAGAAATCAGGATCCCACCCAGTGAAGTGTCATGTGCAGGGTAATCAGAATGGAACAGCTGGAGGATACTGGGGCAGGTGAATACAGTACCTGAGTGGAATAGCCTGGAACTCTGTGGGGTTGGGAGGGAGTTAGGGGAGGGTATATAAAAATAAACAAAACTCTCTTTAGCAAAGTTTTAATCAAATGTCAGTACCTTCCTACATGGGAGGAAAAGGTATGTGTTATGCAGTCACTGGGTAAATAATGTATCATCTTGTCTGCTATCCTGCAGCTGGATTGGATGGGCTTAGGATATTTGTGCATTACTGATGGGTAACAATTATATCAATGTAACTTGTGAGCATCATGGAGGCTGTAGTTCTCAGTGATCATGGATGCGATTTGTTAAACAATCCTGCCAGCTATTAAGGAATTTAACACTACAAACTGGTTTTATATAAGCAGCAGTGGAAGGTGGATTTGTAAACATTTGGGTAGTGCAGGTCATCTAAACAGCTTGGTTCACTGCTCTCATGCACGACTCTATACAGGGACAAGGGCAGTAAATGAGGTGTAGTCTCCACTTGTCTTGCATTAATTGTTCAATGCTGACACTGTAGGGGTGGAGCAGGACTCCTGAGAGTGCCATCCTTTAGATGGATGGTAAACTGAAGCCCCATCTGATAAGTTGGTGGTAACTCAAATGAATGGAAAATATCTCATGACCCATATTAAAATGAGTTGAGGAAGTTCCTCATTGCCCTGGCCAAATTTCTCCTGGTCAGTATGAATACCACCTTGGGTCTCCACTGGCCTAGTGGGATTAACCTGATCAACAAAGAGTAAATAAATTCTTCTTTTGGCTTTTCCCGGTTAGGGGTCGTCACAGTGGATCACCTGTCTGCTCATGATTGGCAGTGGAGTTTTTTTTACAGTGTCGAGTTGCCAGCCCAACACCCAACCTTCCACAGAAGGCACACACATGCACACACTCACACCTAGGGCCAATTTAGAGTGTCCAATCCACCTACAACATGTCTTTGGGAAGAAACCAGAGCACCTGGAGGAAACCCACGCGACCACAGGGAGGACATGCAGACTCCACACAGAAGGCACCCTAGCCAAGTATCAAATCGGAGAACCTCTTTCTGTGAGATGGCAACACTAACCGCTGCACCACCGCGGCCACCCTAACAAAGAGTAAATGAATAAAAAAATAAATAAATGTCATCAATGGAGGAATACAACATAAGGAATAAGACAAATTGTACTAGGGAAAGGAATTGTTTATAATAATAGTCTATACATGAAATTTGTGTTAAGTTATGTAGCAGTGTATTTTATAACTGCAATTCTTTCATCTTGAAATTTAATTTTTGTTATATATATTACATATAAAGCAGTGAAACAAAGTGAATGGTAACTTATATCACTGGCTGCTGCTCATTGATGGTGTGTTTCAATGCTTTAAGTGGACACACAAGATCACAGTAAGTAAAATTATATTTTTGCGCTAATCAGTTGTCCTGAATATGGTTTATGACTAACTGCAGTAGGGTGGTGAAGAATTTTTCATATTATGACTACACTTTGGGACAGCACAGTTGTTCAGCTTTAGCATCCTCAGAGTGTCTGGTTGTCCAGTTCATCTCTTGCATGTGTTACTTTCTTTGCGGAGTGTGCAAGTCCTTTCTATGTTCACAACGACTTTTGTTGACTTGCTTGGGTTTCCTCCCATATTCCATAGACCTTTCCAATGAAAAACACATCCTAGTAATGCAGTCATTAATTAAGAAGAGTTCCAAAGGTCCATCTGCAGCACCAAATTAAGAAAATGTTGTACCATGGCCATAAATTCAAAGATGTACAGGTCATAAACCAGTGGCAGGGAGAAGATATGAGATAGTGCATGGATGTTGGAACAGTGTAATTAGAAAATCACTCATAATTGTATTTCGTTAAGCATGCCAGGTAAATCCAGTAAGAATAAAATGAGTGCATACAGAGGTCATAAGATATTAAAAGGCTGTGCTTTACTGAGTATTGATTACAATTACTTTCAGTGGACAAATGAAGAAGGTGGCATTATGGCAGTAAATCCTGAGCCGCGTAAAATGCAGAGATGTGATGGTTTATGAATTTTATTTTCAAAAATATGAATGCAAGTGAAAAGCAATTGTTGACACTTATGAAGAATTATATATTGTTACCTAGCAGAGCATTTTCTAGTGGAACGCATAGGTTAAAGGTCAGTGAAAACAAAAATACATCTAATTTTCACTTAGCATTTTATAGATGCATACTGTTTGGAGATGGGTAATAGGAACAAACAGGTCTGCTGCAAGTGCTCATGTATTAGTAGCTTGTGACGTATTTACTAACAACCACAAGTGCCCAAACACCCATTAGCCTTATTCCACTTAATTAACTGACCCTCCTATCACCCAACCCTGCTAAAGTGCACAGCCCTAACAGAGCCCTAACTGTAATGGTAACACTGCCACCTGGCCCCTAAGCCAAACCTGAGTCCTTGCTCTATAACCCTAATCCTAAAATTACACTCCCTCTTCCTAAACCTAAAGTCCCAATCAGTCCCTTCACCCCAAATATGCTGTGCTACTGACTAAAGTCCATGATCTACTCCTAACCTAACATCCACTTCTGCTCCCTAACACTAAATCTCCTGCTGATTGCTGACTAAAAACCTAAGGTACACTCCCACCCCTTCTTGTCCCCCCAAACCTTGCAGCTGCCACACTTATCTAGCTCAGATTTAAATACATTTTTCTTAATTCAAGTTCAAGCTTGAGATGCACCCTGTGCAAACTACATGATGCTGGTCTCTGGCTGAGAGGCTTTGGTCTCCAAACTCCTGGGACGTGGGCATTTCTAGTAGACCTAAAGCAAATAGCAAAGTCTGACATTTCTGATGTAAATTTTAAGTTGTACAGAAAACAAAGTCAGTAACAGAAGAAGAACGCAAAACTTATACAGCACACGATTTTTGTCTGCTAAACCAGTAAATCTGAACAATTTCCACATATAGTTGCTAACTCCCTCCACATTATAGCTCCTGAACAACACAAAAGCACAAGCTCTTCCACCCAATCAGATGTTCCACTAGTCAAGTGGTGCATCTAATGAGCAGTCTCTATGTACGACCTTTAATTACTAAGGGAAAATATAACAATTCTTACAATATATAAGCTATATATACATACATACATATATATATATATATATATATATATATATATATATAGGTCTTCTGTCTTTGAACGAAATTATGTTTAACTGAATTTTACTTCCCCAACCCCATTTCAGAGAAGCTGCATTCTACTGAAACCACAGGCTGCTAAGATCCTTTCCTTGTGAAAGGAACAACTTCAGTATAGTGTGATCTCGGAGTTGGTATATTTAAGTACAGGGGGTGTGGGAGAGAAGCCCCTCACATGGGAGGTATGGGGTGAAGCCCCCCACTTTGGTGGGTTTTCTTTGGTCCGTTTAGGTTTATTCCCATGGTGGCCAAGTGGTTCTTTTCACAGGGAAAGGATTTCGGCAGTCCGTGGTTATGATAGAATGCAGCTTGGGAGAAGTGAGGCCAGGTAAGTAAAATTCGGTTAAATGTAATTTCGTTCAAAGAAGGTAGTCCCATATATATATATATATATATATATATATATATATATATATATATATATATGTGTGTGTGTGTGTGTGTGTATACACACACACACATATATATATATATATATATATCTTTATTTTCTGCACCTGCAGTATAGTTCATTCCATTTATCTGTTATGGTCACGTGACTAGAGCAACCTAAATCCCACTCAGTTCATGTTTTTTTTTTCTTTTTACATTCAGGAAGAATGAAGTAGAATTCATCCTGTCTTTCGGTGTGTTTGTTCTTTGCAATAGTTTTTCACTGTGCAGAGCTTTGTATGTACATTCTGCTGTGTTGTAATGCTTAGTACTAGATTTCAATTACCACAGAAAGGTATTTGACTGGAGTGGTCTGCCTAGTTTAATTAATAATTAACCACTTAATGCTATCCTAATTAAAGCTAATTTGAGAGCCGTGCCAAGTAGCATTTAACAAGAATGTGCAGCTATTTTTAAAATAATGTAATTATTTAATAAGTAGCAGACACAGTGAGTAAAAATAATGCTACTTTCAGAAGAACTGCATGTTTTGTTTTAAGTAAAATATGTCACACCTCTGACTCAACTCCCATCTGAGATAATCCATAAAATATAATCAGATGTTAGGGCAATGATTAAAAGGTCAGAGGTTGTACTGGAGAAATATCTTATTATTGAATTGAAAGAAAACTGCAAAACATTTTATAATAATGCAAGCACATCTAGAAATAAAATAGAGATCTTTGGCATTGTAATAACAGAGGGGACATTTTTACATAACTATAACAGAGGGAACACTTTTTACATAACTATAACAGAGGGAACAATTTTTACAGAACTAGCAGCATCCTAAAAGTACTGTACATGTCATTCAGCTTGTTTGTTAAGAATAAAAATTAAGCAATGTATTAACAAAAACAAAGTCATGGACTGTATAAGGTCAGTGAGGCCAGTTAGTATTCTGACAGTATTTCTCTATAAGATCAAGAAAAATCTAGCAAAGCTATCGATGTTCTTAATTAAGAAATCCATTAAAAGTGGCACTTTAGCTGATGTCTAGAAATAGACTGTTACGGTTTAGTCCAAATTGGTTGGTATGAATCACATCTTGCAAATTTCATACTAGCAAGTTTTAATGTATAGCAGGTAAATGTCAAGAAATAATAATCTTGCTCAATGGACTCTGTATTACAAATATTATTTTCTTAGATCGGCATATGCATTGCTTTATTTCCTGCAACATGCGCTTTAAAATAATTCTGCTCCTTTTACATTTTTTTCTGTTCATGTCCTGTCAGTTCAGTCTACTCCAATATGGGACACATTTTCCATTCTTTCGTGGTTTTCCATTTTCTACCTTCCTTGCCAGTCTGTCTGTTCCTACAAGATGCTGAGGTTGCCCCATAACTGCCTTATTAGCACCTTTTGAGGGTATTTTTTTATAGAATGAGGTGTTTTGTTTTTTCATTTTTCTACAGCTGTTTGCAACTCCCTGCTACTTGCATTCCTCTTAGTTGTTTGTCTGTTCCAAAAAGAGGTTAATATTTTTAAAATATATTTTCTGCATTTCATTTAGTATTTATTTATTTATTTTTGGTGGCTATCTACCGTTTGCTTTCTATTTGTCTTTCAGATTAAAAATTGTCACTCTGCCCTCTTTAGCTGGCTTTTTATTGCTTTCTTTTTTTCTCCAGGAGCTCTGACTTTGCTACTTCTCTCTCACCTCTCATGTGTCTCTCTCTCTGTCTGTCCCTTTCAAAGTATCACTCTAGCCCTCTTTTCTTTCTGCCTTTATTCATTCTTTCTTTTTCCTACTCAGGAACCCACTCTTTCAAAAGTGCACATGGATGTTTTAAAATACAACATTTATGCTTTGCTGTCAGTAAAGGACAAATCTTCCATCTTCCTCCTCTTATTGTTCTGAACTAGAAAGCAGTATAACTCACCCTCACCCTCTCCTCCTAGGTTGCCCTCCTGCCCTCCTTTTGCTCACCCTCTCCTCCTAGGTTGCCCTCCTGCCCTCCTTTTGCTGAATGTATGTTAGATAAGGATTCCCTGATGCTTAGACAGTGATCCTCTAAGAATGGCAAGTTACAATTGACTATACATGAATATCCATGCTAAGTTTAACACTGTGTAGTGACAATCATAATGTCTTGCAAAGCTTATATTCAACAGGTGCACTTTCATGATGCACAGTTTTGTTTTAACATTTGACTGTTGTAGGTAGTATGAACAGAAGAGCTGACTTTTTTAAACTATACAAACATAGCGTTGACATCCGTGGTGGTGTATTTGGTTGTTTTACGAATACAAACCATTGGCTACAACTTGAATCGGTGTCATTGTAAAGTCATTGAAATAATACATCTTGGGACATATTAAACATGCCTTACCTGCTTATAAACATTCTTTCTCAGTACTGGTTAGTAATACTGCATTGTGATTGTTAGCAAAATAATCATTGTTCATACCTTCTTAATATTATAGAACTCATACTGTACCAAGATATGGTACACAGCTTATAAAGTACCATGTTTTAAATCGGATGTATATCAGAATAGTGAAGAGGCATTTAATTGAACGCCTCTTCATCGACACATAAACAGCGAATGCACTAAAGTGCGAATGCTCAGAACAGCGATTTCTTTCCCTGGGAAAGAAATCACTTGGCCTTCCCTGTGTGTTTGCCTCTTTCCCCGCTGTAGTGCGATCTTGGAGTTGGTATATTAAGTTAAGGGGGGTACGTTGGGGGTGTGTGGGGAGCGAAGCCTCCCACATTGTAATGTTTGAAAGTGTGTGTGTTTGTTTGTTAGTGCTACCGATTTCTTTCCCAGGGAAAGAAATCATTGTTCTGAGCGTTTGTGCTTTAGTGTGTTACTGTTTATGTGTCAGCGAAGAGGCGTTCGATTAAACTCCTCTTCACTATTCTGATATAGACCCGACAAATCATCTAGGTTCACCAAACACAAAGCACCAGTGGAGGAAATAAGGCTCAGTCCTTTCTTTGAAAAAGATACACCCAAAAAACGAACTGTTTTTTGAACTGTGTTTTGAAGTTAGTTTTTTGGGTGCATCTTGCTAAGCTGGATTGACTTGTCGTGGTTTTTGGCATTAAATTGGTTTTCAAAGAAAGGACTGAGCCTTATTTCCTCCACTGGTGCTTTGTGTTTGGTGAGTTTTGAACTTTTGTGCTAGCCTCCATTATATTGTGGTAAATCATCTAGGTTACCACAGAGACTATGTTTCTCAAATTCTGGTGACCTGCTTCAATTTGTTTCCAAAAGAAAACCACAACAACAAATATCTAGTAAACAAGATTAGAAGTCATTTTGTCGAGCTACAGCTGTGGTGTATCTATTCATTACAATTAAGACAAACTTCCTGCAGTTTGCCATTCTAGTAACACAAGTATATTAGATTTGGTCATAGCACAGTTTACAAAGGCTTGCTTGTTTATAAAACTGCTGTAACTACTGCACTGTACATTTTAATGTAATATAAAACTTGCACATAGTAGATTTGCCATTGAACTTCCAGCAGTCTTACCAAAGGATACTATCTCACTCCCTTCTGTACTAAATAAAACATCAGTCAACAGGAACTGCATATTAGAAAAATGATTACTTTATCCCTGGCAGAGTAGTTGCTAATGTAACATATCTCATTTTTTTATGTTCTGACTGTCCTTGTTTGACCTTGGCTTGAAGATGTCACTCTGCATTGGTGGTAATCTCACATAGTCTTATGTACACATGCAAATCCATGAAATACTGAATAATTTGTAATCTAGTATTAGAATAACAAGCCCAAGCTTAAGGATTGATTGCTATATTGTATGGGTCATTATCTAAGGTAATTAATAATAATTCCTGCCATTTAAGCTTTAAGCTTAAATTACACTGTATACTGGAAAATGATAGAAATCCATTTTCTTATCTTTGCATTATTTTATCAATGTTTCTTGCTTTGTTTAGTGAACTATGCATTCAAAAAGAATGCAGTGATACTAATGAATATCTGCCCAGCTGTGACTTGCATTTTTTGCATCAGACCTTGTGATACACAGAGAAAGAATAGTATATCAGGACTTCAAAAACTTTCAAAAACTACAGTGCTGCCTGTATCATGAGCCATTTCAAATATTGCCATGTACAATTTGTATATCTATTGGCACATGTATTATTTACAATGGGTATATCTATTAGCACATGTATATTTAAGTTCATAGGTGGTTACTAGGCATGCATTTCTGGAAACCATTAAAGATCCTAGCCTGAATTTCCAGTTTCCCCAAACCACTGTCTGGTTAAGTGACTTGGTCAGAATCACACAGTAGACAAAAGTGTGTGTGTGGGGGGGGGGGGGGGGTTCAAACCCTGTACTACAGATCATTAAGGAGATACTTTTTACAAACTTCAGTTGGGCCCCATGGGTAATTATTATTATTGTTTTTATTATTATTAGTCTTTCGTTAATGTGAAAGAGAAGAGTTGCCACGTTCTGTGGATTGCTTAACTGCAGATGAACACATTTTTAATGTCTGTTCTATTTTGTTCTGGCCAGCTGTGAAGTTTGGAAGGATGTCCAAAAAACAGAGGGATAGCCTATATGCAGAGGTCCAGAAGCACCAGCAGCGACTGCAAGAGCAACGGCAACAGCAAAGTGGCGAAGCAGAAGCCCTGGCCCGAGTGTACTCTACCAGCATTAGCAATGGCCTAACTAATCTGAACAATGAAATTGGTGGCACTTATTCTAATGGACATGTGATTGATCTGCCTAAGTCGGAAGTCGTCAATAGCAGTTATTATAATGTGGATTCTGCCCAACCCTCCCCAGATCAGTCTGGGATAGACATGACTGGTATCAAACATATAAAACAAGAGCCTATTTATGATCTGACTCCTGTACCTAACCTGTTTACCTACAGTTCGTTTACAAATGGCCAGCTCGCTCCTGGGGTGACAATGACCGACATAGGTAGGTACAGCTTTATTGACATCAACTGTGATTTGCAAAAATTCCATGTCATACATTAGTGAAACAGAATTTGATGCAGAACAAAATGTTATGCAAAAACAAGACCAATGACAGTGAGGCTGTATGGTATTTGTTAACAATGGAATAAGCAACTGTCAGACAACTGTCATTTTTGTCAGTGTGATCAAAGCTACAGATTAGAGCTTAAACTGAAATGCCCCATACTGCCCCATAACGCAAGGACAAATATCAGCTTTTCTCTGATGTGTGGATGTGTGGTAAACTGTAAACTGCTATAATACAACAATTATTCAGACAGAAAAAATAGAGATTCCACTAAGCATTGATTCTAGATTCCACTAAGTATTGATTCTGTGTGCCTGTAGTATTGTTCATGAAATCAGTTTTCAACAGCTGTCATTTTGTGGACCAGAAAAAAATTAAATACTACAGCAGTAAAAAAAAAAAATATTTTACTTTGGAGGTCATTGTATGCTCATGCAGGGGAGGCTGTTGGACACTTCTACTGTAACCGTTACACATTTTTTCCAATTGACACCTACTGTAACCGTTACACTTTTATTTTATTTACACTTGTACTGTAACTGTTACACATACAGCGTCTCCAGTGTTGACCACGTAGCCTTATCTGTAGCTTTTCAGCACTCCTTCATTCCCGTCCCCTCTGCCATGAAAAAGGAGAGCCTGCAATCGTCAGCTGTTACTCCGGCATACAATCCTGTAGTCAAACCTGGGTCTGCAGTAGCACAGGCGGATGTCCTCACACCGTCAGACCACCTTTAAGTAAATCTACATTTTAACATGCTAATGTGTAATTACTGAAATGTTTAAAAGCTGAAGAATGAAACAACTTTGAATGACAAACTAGAAATGGCACATCATTCACTTCCTAGATTTATCAAATTACGGTAGCTCAAATATATGCCTTGCAGTTACACCAAATTAACATTTGCATTTCAGCAGTGGTATTCAGAAACTATTTTACATAAAACAGTACCCTGGAAAAGTGCTGTTAAATGCTGTACACTGAAGTGTCACAGCAGCTGTGTAAGTGTAAAGAAAGCTGTTAGTATAACCTGCCACTGGACTGTGCCATGATGTTGTAAACTAAATGGTGAAAGACGCCTGTAGGAACAATGTTAACTGTGTGAGACGTCACTCCAACCTACCTTGATGTGCACTGATTTTTTTCTTTTACAGGTGTGATACTAGCTGGACAGTTATAGTAGATTTGTTTTTTTATTTGTTTTTAAAAGCTACATCACAGTTATGCAAACTGACGCTGACTGGATTGTAATAATTATATTACTGTAATGAACCATTTGAGTTTGCCAGCATTTTTTAGAGACTTGGATCTTTAAATGGATAAAACATAGTCCTACTTCTGCAGTACAGTAATAGTCATCAGTAATTTTCCTTTTAATGTGAGTTGTCAGGCAGAGCTTATTTCAAGTCAGCATGCTGTCTCAGTCTGTCAGCCTACATCCATCACATTAAAGCTGAAAGTCTGGTGATCACTATCATGACAACACAGGATTCCATTGTTGCAGCCAGCATGCCATCAGAGAGAAATGTTCACATTAATCTGTGATTTGTTCCTCCAATTTAATCATATATCTTTATTTTATCTGCAGGTGATGTATAGCAGATTATTTATTACTTCTGTTTTACTGAAAAAATACGGAGAAAAACTACAGAATCATAAGTAGAAAACACACACACATATACAGGCACACATGCACACACACACACACACACACACACACACACACACACACACACACACACACACACACACACACACACACACACACACAAAACACTTACTAGCTAATGTAATATTCTTAGCAGCAGTAGTGTCTTTGAGTGAAATAACCCATGGAGTTGTATTTTAGACATTAATGAATACCATAGCCCTCAAACTACCATAGAAGTATTTTGGGCAGTGACAAAACTTGTAATCTTTGGCATCAAGTAAAACTACATTTTTAACAGTCTAACCTGGTGTTCAAAGCCTTTCATCTGGAAAAGTTTGCTAAAATGTTGGCAAAATAACATACCTCTATTGAAGACATGAAAACAGCAAACCTGGAAGCACAGAAGGTTGTCAAATGTTTGAACTATAGATGAGACTTATTAACAGAATGAGTACCTCTGAATCCTGATGGCTGAAGGCCAGCCAAAATCATGGAATTAAAGTAGATGAAGCATCATGGGGGGGTCTGCAGTGTCCTAGGGTGACACATACTCAGAACACATTTAGAAGTGCTGGCAAAAAAAGAGTGTGGTGTTTGTATTTAATAATGCATTTTCCACCAAGCCTCTGGCTCACCTCTGCATATCCCTTTCCATACCCAACATATGTTGTCCAAGCTCCTGTGTGTGTTCCTCATCCAATATCATCAACACTATCCCTATATTATAACACTTCTCTTGTAATCAGTATATAGAAGCTTGAGAAGTGTTATTGTATTAGAACCCCAGATTATGGGGAGGATCAGTTTCTGTTTTTGTACACATTTATATTACTAGTAGGATAATTTCAAGTAATCTGCTAATGAATCTGTAATTGTTGTGATATACATTGTTGCTAATATTAGTATGGAATATTACTTGCTACAGGACTGTGAGTATGGACACTGTCAAGCACTGTGACTTCCTTAATCATCAGCCAGACGTACTTGTTCTCACTATACCTACCATTCTGCAAACAGCCTTAACTATCCAAATATATAAACTGGAAAACAATGTCTGCTAAAAGTCATCATACATCAGGATTTATTGATTTATTATTTCTGTGCAAAGTACTTTGAGCAGCTTCTTCATTTCCAACAAGTGAAATAAACAGTAAAGATCTAATTTTGACTAATACTAATAATATTTCAAATAATATTAAAGCTATTAAACTTCTTGGTGTTTCTGACTATTTGACTGTATTCTTCCTAATTCCTTCTGTCATGGAAGTAAGGTCACAAACAACCACTTAAAACCTATATGAGGTTGATGATTTTTCATTCATTGTTGATATATATTGTGGAGGTGCGAAGAAAGTATGTTTAAAGCCATAAAATTGGCACATTAGACCTGAAAAGGACATTTATGTTTACCAGAAATGTGTATGTTTGTGAAGAAAGGGGGCATTGCATGTAGAATCTTCAAATCTTCTTCATCTTCAAACAAAAGTAAGCTAACAAACGCTTATAGCAAAAATGGCATTTACAGAATTTAGTTCTAGATTAAACATCAGTCGTATATTAGACATAACAGCAATAACACATTTTATCAGTTTGTAAGCACTCAACTCAAAGCTCTCTCTGTGATTGTCCCCAAAGAATTTATACCTCTCAACTTCAGCACAATAATCTGGACAAAGCCATAAATAATGGGGGAGCATAGACCCAAAAATAGTGACAGTTTCAATATATCTCTTATAGACTTAGAAAGTTGGTAGAATAACAAGTTTTGCATTAGCATGAAATCTCTGAAGGGTGTGAAGTCTGAAACTCAAATGTCTGTCAGTAGTTTCTGACTTCATTTCCCAATCATTTGCCAAAAAAAGAAAATTTTTTGTGCAACATACCAAAAATATGAGGGGGGAAATCTGGAGAGTTGAGAGGTATGCCAAAGATGCATCACTGATTAGACTAATGAGCTAAATAGTAGAGCTAATGCTCTAGATGTTCTTATTACACAGTGCCATGTTGAACCTTAACATCGATATCCTGTCACTTTGACATACCTGCCTCTCAGTGCCTGGTAATATTTATAGATGCAGTGCAAACATTGTTATTTAATGCGAAACCCACATAGAGTATGGGTCTAGATTTGCTATCTGCTAAGTTGACATACATGTTAAAAGAAGTATCATTACTTCCTGTCCACTGGCTATTTAACACATTACTTCAGAAAACTGGATATTGGCTTTTGTTGCCTCAGCTGTTAAAGTTAGTTCTTCTTACTAAGTACAGAATTACATATAAATTTAAAATATGTAACTGGCAAAAGCTACAAAAGGTGCCTTCTCAAATAACTGCCCAAATCTTAAAAACAAAACTAATTTTCTGGACCTAACTGTAATTCTGTACAGTTTTCTATATAATTAATCATACTCAACTATTATGATAGAATTTAATGAGCCATCAATCAAGCATTAAATATGAGTATCCACTGTTTTTATTGTCTGTATGGATTTACCTAGAACATTCATCTCAATTGCCTATAGTGAAATTCTTAACAATTTTAATCACCGTAAAGTTAGTCAACTCTGGGTTAAAGAGATTGCAGTCTAATTCTAATTAAGGATGAAGCAGAAACGGTGCGGCTTGGTCACTTCTTGGAATCAGTACATTTGTGGAATGTTCTAGCATAGGGTTCAGTGTTGGACCCAGCGTCATTTGATTATTGTCTCAAACCTTCACTAGAAATGTCCAATGTTAGTCATCAAAATATGCTGATGATTGCAAAACTGGTACACTGTACACCAAATAAGACAACATTGAGTAAAACTGGTGCACTCTACACCAAATAAGACAACACTGACAACTTAGAGGCTTCTAGTAAATAGACTGAACTTAGATGTAGTAGTAATTACCAACATATGTGTCATGCTCATGGGCACCAAACAAATGTTAAAACTGATTTGTCCAAATCAATAAGACCTTGTAGCCCTTCAACTTGTGAAGGATATAGACCTCACCATCCAGCAGAATGTATGCTTTAGGTCAAATGCTAATTAATTGTTAGGTTTACTGTTTTGATCTTTCACCTCCAAGAATGCTATTTATCTGTGTAATTTGTATAAAACTTTAATGCAAACTATCATTGAGTTTAATGTTATTTTATGTTCATACTTACAAACCGATTTATGTCTACTGGAGTCAGTTCAAAATAAGTTTACTAAGAGGTAAAGGAAGATTGGAGTGAGTGGCCAGTGATGATTCACTGATCCTGGGAGAAGGAAGGTAGCCTAGTCTTGCTTCAGTAGCAGCATTAAGAGTCTGGTGATCTCCATGATGTAAATGGTATAAAGCTTGGCTGGGACACTGGACATCTGTGGAAACATGCCTGTATCTCCCAAAGGCAGCAGTTATGGAGCTTACAAGGTTGCCATTAAGGTGGAGAGACTTATGAAAGACTCCCTGGAAGCAGTACAATGCTGCAACAGCATCCTTGATTTCCTCACTGTCCCCGGATGTGGGTCAGATCAAGCCCAGACGAGGCTAAAGTGCGTCATATAGACCCAGGGAAAGAGGAGAAGAGCTGTTGGGCAGCTCTAAGGAGGAAGTAGCATAGCTAGGGTAGGACAATGGGGCATCTGCCCAGGGTACAAATTACTAGGTGGCTCAATCTGCATATGGCTATCAAGTCTACAGTGCAGTGCACTCAGATATCTGATGGAGAGCAACTGGTTCATTCACCATGATGGAAGAATGTTAACTGACTTTTTTGAGTTCTGACTTAAAAACAATTATTTGTTTTTCTACTTTAAAAAGAGAACTGGTATTGCTCTGAGGGCAAGCTAATTCCCAAATTATTCCAACATAGTGATGCATGTATGACAAAAAAGGTATGCTTTTGTAAGTGAGTGGTTTTAAACATGTGCAGATATAGCTGCACTTTTTAGATGACATATTTTTGATGTGGACAGATGGACCAGAATTTTTGGTTATGTTTATTTTATTTATTTATTTAGTTAGTTGACCAGGAAAGTCTGAGTGGGATAATATCCCATTTTCAGTAGAGGTCCATAGAGAAAAGCTCCATATTGACATATTATGGTTACAGTTAAATAAAGTTATTACAAAGCCTAATACAACAGAATGACATATTAACTACGTCAACATTCAGCTTCAGTTCATACAGTGTAAACCCACTCATACATCGTGCAAATATTTGGACAGGTATAAAAAGCTGGAAAAGAAGATTGTCAATAGATAAAGTATTCCTGAGTTGCACTTCATCAAAATGACATTACAACTAGATAATATAGCCTGGGAAAAAATATATTTGTTCTTTGTCCAAGAAATAAATATCACTAATTCCTTCTCTCTGAACATAGTCAAAGCATGCTGGTGGTGGAAGGAGGGAGTGGCTTCCTCAGGTCAGGGTAATGCAGGAGCAGTGCCAGGTTTTTATTTAGGTAGACTTTTAGTATTAGTTTGAAGGTGGGGAGGTTAGAGGTAGCTCTAATTTACAGAAGTTTAGAATTCCATTTTTTTAGCAACAGAGTATGAGTAGTAAGATTGGCAGATGATCCGTGGAATTTATATATGCTGAGAAGATGATGTTCATTAGATGGAAGTAGTCTGTTACGGTAATAAAAATGGAGAATAGCAGTAAAAGCAGGGCAGTCATTGCTTTGTGAATAATGTTGTGTGTGGAAATAAGCTGTACATAATCTAATTGTTGAGACTGTTCAAGCCAGTTCAAAGCCTTAACGACAATACAGTGGTGGCTGTGGTATTGTTTGTTGGTGGCAGATTTTTCAGTCTTATTATAGCATGACTCCAGCTTATATTTAACTGAAGCCTGAAGGTTGGTTAGAAAGAGTGCATTGTACGACAGAGATGGCAGAAGGTAGGTAGTGGCACGAGTGGTTTTGGTGAGGTTGCTAAGAAAACTTTTATGTCTATACAGCATTCCTAATTTTTGGTGAGTCTTTGTTATGTTATTTTCAACATGCAGGCCAAATGTAAGTTATCACTCCAAGATGTTTTGTATGTGAGACTACTTAAATTTCTCTTTTGTTTAGTGAAAATATTTTTGAAATTCCCTTTATCAGGCATGTGTGACATGGGGAATATAGCAGTGACTTGGGGGGGTGAGTAGTAGCTGGGCATTATGGAGCCATTTTTCAGCTGAGGATAAGAGTATTTGCATGATATGTAGGAGCTGAGGCAAGGTATTAGATGCACATATAAGTATATAATATTCTTCATATTGCATAACAGAAGCTGGATCTGCAGGAGATATAGAGGTCTTTGATAAAGATATTAAAGAGGAGGGGACCAAAAATATATCCTTGGGGTAAACCAGTGGAAACTTGCAGGTATGGAGAGAGAGAGTACTCTGCCATTTTACAGACTGGAGTCTGTCCGTTAAATTGCTATTAAACCATAGTGATGAAGAAGGGGATAGTCCTAGTTGAGATAGTTTTTTACAGGAGTTTAAAATGAGAATCTCTATCAAAGGCTTACGAGAGGTCAAGAAGTAAGGAGGAAACAAAGTTTGCCCAAGTACCTACATTTGTTTATGGTGTCACTGAATAACAGGAGAACAGTAGTTGCACTGTGTATTGCGTGGAAGCCATAATGGGTGGATGTTAAGATCCAATCTTGTAGAAGATAGTGGAGGAGATTTTTATGAATACATCATTCAAGAATTTTTAAGCAAGGTGATACTGTTACAATAGGATGAACGTTAGAGATGCCGGCTGAAATGCCACCTTTATGAAGATGGATAATATAGGATTCTTGAACTCTAAAACAGAATTTTTTAAATTTACACATTTCTGGTCTTCTGATTTCATGAATTACCTTGATGAGACCATCTGTAAAAATTTTGCAGGGAGCTGTTTTGAATCGGTAATATATCGGAACCCAAGCCAACTTTTTCAATTCTTACTTAGGTTATCAAAGTTACCATCCATACAAATAAAAGTCTAGTATAGTGAAGGGACAAATGGTGAAAGTGTCACTAACAACCTCCAGTAAATTACATTTCCAACAGCTGTTAGAGACTTTGAAGAAGAAGTTTTCAGAACAATGGTATCCCTTTGACTTGTTATGAAGTACTGAATTGCAAATTTTGAATGAAAGAAATGGTAAATTAAAGCCAATTATTACCAGAGGGGTGGTGAATAATTTAGCCACGAGTAGTGATGGAAATACAATAGTTAAGGATAATAAAAATTCATCAGGAACATTTGTGTGATAAACATCTTTTCTAAGAACTGGAAGGCCATACTAAGTAGAAATCTTAGTTTACAAAACAAAATTGGAACCCAAATTAAGTTTGCTTATAAAAAAGGGAAAAGATATTAAGAATTTACTGGAGTACATCCCCCCACAGTAAAAGTAAAACACTAATAGAATGTTTAAGGGGGAGATTTCGCACAATGCCCACTTATACTTAAGGGAAATGAAGTGCATGTGCCACCCAGTTTTGTAGCAAATTGTAAAATATTTTTTCCAGTGGAACTGTGGGTGTTGTTTATGTTGCAAAATGTGATTCTTGTAGTGCATTCTACATTGGAAAAACGTAATGCAGTTTGAGGAAATGCATTTATTAGCATGTGCGTAGCATTAAGACACGTGATGCAACAAATGCTTTATATAGGCACTCTGTTACTTGCCATGATTTTGTACAATTTAAATTTTTTATTTTAGAAAAGGTAGTAAATCCCCAGAGAGGTGGCGACCAGAAAACTCACTTAAGAGACAAGTAAACTTTAATTGACTGATTAAATTCAGTGCAGCAGTGTTTCTAGGATTAAATTACTATTGTTTCCATCAGCAATCTATTAAAGATGAGGGCTGCTATTTTATAATAAGAAAATGGTTTGTTTTAACAATTCATTTTAAATAAATGTGCTTTTTATCATTGTGCTTTAAAATAACTGTATTTTTACTCACTGTCTCTTTAAATGTATTTAAATATATTTAAATGTATTTGGTCATGTGATGTTCCTGTTATCTGTCATTGGCTTATCTAGTATTTAAATGCCATGTGATATTCGGGTCTATATTAGAACATCGAAGTTTCAAAACTTCGAATGTTCTAATATCGACCCGTATTCAGCGAAAGCTGAAAACCATCGAACATACAGAACAGCGAATTTTTTCCTAGGGAAAAAATTTGCTGTTCCAAAACACATACACACAACACAAGCACACCAAACAAACAGCAATCCACACACATACACCTAAAATCTTACACCTAACCCTACACTAAACTATACATACACCACTAACTATCCACTTACCTTAACCCAAACCCTAACCCTAAGGTCCATCACTATTGCACACTCACCTCACCCGCGCCCTAACCTTAACTCACCTACCCCGCCCTAACCCTCACGTCCACACAATCGCACACTTACCTGAGCCACGCCCTAACCATAACCCACCCTAACCCTCACATCCACACAATCGTACACATACCTAACCCGCACCCTAGCCCTAACTCACCTAACCCGCCCTAACCCTCACGTCCACACAATCGCACATATACCTTACCCACACCCTAATCCTAACTAACCTAACCCGCACTTAATCACACACTTACCTGAACCCGACCCGTAACTTTTCACCACAGCGCTGAAAATACAGAAGCAACAAAAGCGGACAACCAAATTCTTTCCCTAGGAAAATTTGGTTTTCTGTAGCTTCGATATTTTCAGGGTTCGCTGAATAGGGGTCAATATTAGAACATTTGAAGTTTTGAAACTTCGATGTTCTAATATGGACCCTGATATTCAGTAGGTTTTATTCTGAAGAAGTGTAGGAATGCTTAGATGAAATCACTTAATTAAAATTGTATTTGCCTAATTTTACTGCCTAGGACTGAAGTGCTTTTATCTGGATTTATCTGTTAGACTGTTGAGGTCGGTTTGCTTTTGGTGCATTCAAATGCAAGAATTGCAATTGAGGTCAGAAATGAAGTATTCAGCAGTGTGTGTGTGTGTGTGTGTCTGTGTGTGTGTGTGTATGTGTGTGCGTGTGTGTGTGTGTGTGTGTGTGTGTGTGTGTGTGTGTGTGTGTGTGTGTGTGTGTGTGGCATAAACTGCAGAAAATTGTTTCTTACAGTTTAAAAAGAAAGAAGTTTTTTTTTTTAACTGAAGCACTTGCTCTGTGGAAGAGAAATTTATTTTTTTGCTGCCCAACTTACAGCTGAGTGGGATGCCAGATCAAGGGTTAGCATCAGGCACCATAACAGCTAGCTACAGCTCTGTGGTGAGGTAAAAAAACAATGAAATTTACTAAGAGGATAACACTGGTAAAAGACAATGGCTGTCACACTTGCTTAATTCTTACAAACCTCTACAGCATTCAATGCAAGATTATGAGGGAAAAATTGTGATGTTCGTCGTGTTTCACTGTTGCAGTCATTACAGTTTGGTTATCCTGCTGGCAGGCTACCCGCAGTCGGCCTGAATTCTAAAGTCTAGGTCCAGCGTTGGTTGCTGTTGCCTCTTCCCTGATGTCAGTGCACCAGGGATATAAAAGATGCAGCCGACACCATTTTCTTCAGTCTTTCTTGCCTCGCGGTGTCCGAAGCAAAAGCAGTTTTCAAGTGCTGGTCACCCAACTGCTGAGATTTTCGTGTTCGAATTTCAGATCCGAAGTTTTCATCAAAAGCTAAGTACCCCGTTGGGGAAACTTTTTTCTTGCTCCAGACCGATGTCAGAAAACGTTAATAATTGTATTTCTTGTGGGAAGCAAATATCTCATAAGGACTTTCATTCCTACTGTATTCCTTGCCTAGGCCCTGACCATGATGTTGCTAATTGTCGGTTCTGTGGTAGATTTAACCAACGCACTATTAAGTGTCGGCACAATTTTGCATTTCACTATTTTGGCAGAAGATTTAATTATACGATGTTGGATAGCCATCCGACTACTGCAATTCGTAGCCAAGAAAACGAAAACCACTTGAAAGAAGAAGTCACAGGTAACCGAATGCAGCTTCATCAGAGAAAAAAAAAAAAAAAAAAAAACACCTTTATTATAGTAACAGGAAGTGACAAACACCATGTCTCATACCTTAGGTGTAATAAAGGTATAACAATCCTAACCAAAATAATTAAGTAGTATTAAAAACTAAATAGAAGAATATGAAATATTGGAATAAACAATAAGTATGTATTACTACTGCAATTCACAAGAAATGCAAAAAAAAAGAAAAGGACATGCATCCGAGGTCCAAAACTGACGACGAGGCTTCTTCTAAGCTAGTCGCCGGTTCGCCGGTTCTCAGTGAGGCACTTTCGCAGTCTCTGATGCCCACTACTTTAGAGCCGCAGACTGCTACCGACTCCCACGTGGAGCCGACTAGGCCAATGGATACTCAAGGTATTGGTACCTTGGAAACTATTCCCTCAGATGGGTCCGGAGCCGCTGTGCAGACATTGGCTTCTGAGGGTGTTTTCAGGCCTACACAATTATATGTAAAAACGACTTCAGCTTCAAAGGCAAAGACTAAAGCAGCTTTAAAGACAAAGAAACAAGTACAACAGCCACATGGACAGGCCTCCATGCCTAAAAACAGATGCTCAAAATGTCCGAAGACCTAATTATTTTGATCAGGGGTTCCCATTCCCCTCCTGATAAGAGGCCTAGGCAAGAGACAGAATATGAATCTTCAGATCACGTTTCCATTTCATCTGATTCCTCTTCTGATCAGGAATACTCTTCCTCCCAATGAGGATTCTGATGCTGAAGAATCTATTCCTTCAGCCACTCCTCCTGAGGATTATTCTTTTGTGGAAACTTTGCATACCATGAGGGAGCATTTCCACCGGGAGAGCCAAGATTATTCAGAATATAAGAAGAGGCTCAGAGACTTCTTTTTACTACCTCAACACAGGCCCCTTGCTATTCCTCCTGTGTTAGACATTGTAGATGATGTTTTTTCAGAGTCCAGTCTGACTCCTGACTCCTTGCCTCCAGCTTCTGTTAAGCCAGACAAATATTACAGGGTTCCTGATTCACATAAATTTATTTTTAAAAACCCTGCTGCTGACCCAGAAACTATCTCTCAGGCTCCCAAAGGGGTCAAGGCTTCCACTGCAAAAAACCCTACCCCCAGTGACAGGGATTCTAGGGCACTGAACAGATGGGGAAAAAAGATTTACACTTCTGCGATTTTGGCTATAAGGGCTTTAAATTGTCAATTTCATGTGCTTAAATATCAGCAATATATTATGTCACTGCTTAAGCAGAAAATGTTGATAAATTCTGAATGTGCAGAAAATAAAGTAATGCAGGATTTTTTGCGTGCAGCTGAACAAGTTGGAACGCATACTTTGCAATGTGGTTTGATTCTCTAGAGGCCTCCTGCAGGGCCGCAGTTACAGGTTCTGTCATTAGGAGGCATGCTTGGTTAAAGGAACAGAATTTGCCTGATCATGTTAAAGCAAAATTGTTAGATGTTCCATTACAGCATGATACCTTGTTTGGTGTTAAGGCAGAGGAGGTGTTGAAGAAAATGGAGGACAAAGCAAAATCTATACAAACAGTCAAGGATTTCCTACAGGTACAGCCTCCAAGGTTTAGCAGACACTGGCCTACAAAAAACTGGTCCTTTCCAGTGTCAGACAGGCCACAAAGGGGCAGATACAGATGCCCTAGAGGCAGATCCTAGCCCCAAGGCATATACAGGTCTAAACAATGGGGTTCTTCTACCTCCAAAAGCAGAGAAGACAAATCACAGCCATACAGGAAACAGTCCCAATGATTTCCCCTTGCCTGTGCCAAGCACTTATCTTCTGGCAGCACCATTAGGGGGAAAACTAGCACTTTTTCATCAACACATAATAACTCAGGACAAATGGGTCTTGAACATAGTGTCACAAGGCTACAAGTTTCACTTTCATACCCTGCCAAGGGCACACGGTTTGCCAGACCTGCCAAAAAATCAATGGGTAGAGGCACAAAAGCAAGTTTCATCCCTCATGGACATGAGGGACATTCAGCAAGTACCAGAGCAAGAGCAGGGACAAGGATTTTACTCAAGACTGTTCTTGGTGCCCAGAAAGGACAAAGCCTGGAGACCAATACTGGACCTATCTATTCTAAACACATATCTGGATATTCCAAAATTCAAAATGTTGACTTTGCAGCAGCTTCTGCCCATGCTGGGCAAGAAGGCTTGGCTTGTGACTTTAGACCTAAAAGAGGCATACCTGCATGTCCCAGTCAGACAATCATGCAGAAGATACCTCAGATTCATAGCTGGCTCAATACACTATGAATTCTCTGCACTGTCCTTTGGCTTATCTACTGTGCCCAGGGTCTTCACAAAATGCCTGGCTCCAGTAATTGCATTCTGCAGACAAAGAGGAATACAGATATATCCTTACTTGAATGACTGCCTCATTCAAGCAGAGAACAAGGAGATTCTACTACAGCATCTGGCGTTTGTAAAAAGATTACTAACATGCCTAGGGTACAGAGTAAACGAAAAGAAATCAAAACTAGTACCCTCTCAAGAGATAATATTCCTGGGTACAAGCTTAAATACAACTGCCCAGATGGCTTATCTCACGCCAGACAAACAAAGGCAACTGACTACTTATTTCAAACTGTTGGCAGCAAAGTCCCAGTTATCTGCAAGAAAAATTCTGCAGGCTTTGGGCTTCATAGCATCCTGCATTCTGCTAATTCCATATGCAAGACTGCATATGAGGAAACTTCAATGGTATCTAAAAAGTGTTTTGACTCAACATTGCCACAGCCTGCAAACAATAATTACTCTTATTCCCTGCCTGCAAAAGGAGTTTCGAAGGTCCACAGAGGCCTGTCATCACAACAAGGGGCAGCCATTCACTTTACCCACAGCCAGGAAGACATTGACAACAGATGCATCAGATTATGCCTGGGGTGCCCACATGACGGGAAGATGTATTCAGGGCACATGGTCCGCAAGCCAAATGCATCTACGTATCAATCAAAAAGAGATGCTAACTGCTCAGAATGCCCTTACAGCCTTCAAGGATCTACTTCATCCGGGACAACTACTGATAAAGACGGACAATACTACAGTCATGTGGTACATAAACAAGCAGGGAGGAACACATTCCTATCCCCTTTGCAGACTAGCTATGACTTTGTGGGGCACAGCATTGACTTACCAAGTACATCTGCAGGCACAATTCCTGCCAGGAAAGATAAATACTCTGGCAGACGAACTAAGCAGAAACCTAATGGATCCCCACGAGTGGAAATTGGATCCACAAGTCTTCAACATTTGCCTCCCCTCACAACTGCTAACTACAGAAATTCTGCACAAGGACTTATCACAAACAAGCATGGAAAGTGGATGCTCTATCTTTCCGGTGGAAAAACTTAACAGTATATACCTTTCCTCCACTGCCTCTCCTCCCCAAGGTACTTCTAAAGGTCAGACAAGAGAAGCCAAAAATGATAATGATTGCCCCAGACTGGCCCCGCCAGCACTGGTACCCAATCCTAAGGAACCTGTCTCAGTGCCCAGCCTGGACATTACCTCAAATTCCTCACTTACTGTCCAACAAAACAATCAGATCTTGCACAGCCAACTCAAGACCTTAAATCTGGCAGCATGGTGGATAATGTAGTCATTCAAAACACCCCTCTTTCTAAAGTGGTGATGGATGTTATTTTGGAGGCCAGGAGGCCTAGTACCAAAAAATCTTAGGCTGAAAAATGGAAGAGATTCTGTGCTTGGAATCAGGCACAAGGAATTGACACGATGGTACCAAATATTCCTCAGATTTTACAATACTTAACTGAGATGCTGGACAAAGGCTTTTCCTTTTCATCAATTAAGATTCATGCCTCTGCCATTTCAGCTCATTACAATACAGAGCCACATATTTTTTCTCATCCTTTGCTAAGGCAGTACCTCAGAGGAGCCAAAAACTTAAGGCCTCCAAGGAGATCACCAATACCTGCATGGGACCTCAGTTATGTCTTGGAAAAACTCATCCTGCCTCCTTCTGAGCCAGCCACTACAGCTGACATTAAATTTTTATCTTGGAAAACAACTCTGCTCCTATCAATAACCTCTGTAAGATGAGTCTCAGAGCTACAGGCAGTCATGGCTGTGGAACCTTTTATCATTTTCCATCCAGATAGGGTTTCTCTGAGGACAAACCCGACCTTTATGCCTAAAGTAGTGCCCAGTGTGGCCCTTAACCAAACTATTCACTTGCCTACCTTTTATCCAAACTCACAGAATAAGGGTGAGAGACGTCTGCATTCTTTGGACATACACAGACAGCTGCGCTTCTACTTGGACAGAACCAAAGCTTTCAGAAAGACAGAGCAATTATTAGTGGCATATGCTGCAAGATCACAAGGAAAGGCTATCTCAAAGCAGAGTATTTCAAAGTGGATAGGCCACTGCATTAATTTCTGCTATTCACAACATGGCAAATCAGTGCCTAAGGACATTAGGCCACATTCAACCAGAGCAGCAGCCACTTCAGCAGCCTTCCTCAGAGGAGTACCAACCAAAGACATTTTAGAGGCTGCAACCTGGAGTTCAGTGCACACTTTTACAAAGCACTACCACTTACCACTCTACTCTAAATCCAGGGCAGGCTTTGCCACTGCAATTCTGCAGGGCCTCATAGCCGCTCCTAATCCTATTTAGCTCCAGTCTCCCAACCTTAGCTTTGGGATTCAACCCAATTGTAATGACTGCAACAGTGAAACATGATGAACATAGTACAGTGGTGTACCTACCATAAATGTACATGTTCGAGTGTATTCACTCTTTGCTGGAACTTATCTGTACTTCTCTATTCTATACAACCTATCTGGTATATTTGCTTGTAAATGAAGGAATAATTTACTTTGGTGCATGCTTGCTTTATTGACATATTTTTAGCCTACCCTTTTGGGGGCATCTGACATCTGGGGCAAGAAAAACTGAAGAAAATGGCGTTGGCTGCATCTTTTATACCCCTGGCACACTGATGTCAGGGAAGAGGTGACAGCAACCAATGCCGGACCTAGACTTTGGAATTCAGGCCGACTGCGGGTAGCCTGCCAGCAGGATAACCCAGTTGTAATGACTGCAACAGTGAATACACTCGAACATCTACATTTATGGTAGGTGCACAACTGTACTTTCTATTTACAGACAATGTGATAGTAGTGTATATTGTGTTAAATTAATTTGTTTCTGATGTTTTAATTATGAACAATAGTGTATATGTTTCACCTTAAATCATTGATTTATGTTGAGATAAAATACAACTGGACCAGCACAAGAAGTCGTAGATTTGTTCAGATAAGATTTGTTCAGATATAAAAAAAGTAAAAACTATCTTTTTGCAGGGGAGGATGTGCCCAGCCGCATCCATGTGTAGGATTGTAACCCCACACCCCAAGCTTATATATAGTTAATCCATTACACAACCATGTAGAAAGTAAAAAATACAAAACAAAAGGTGAGTCAGTGCATGAATGTGTTTCTGTGGGACATCACAATCAGTGATGTGCAACTTGTCAGTTTATTTTTCACTTTTTACTTAATTTCTATGATACATACATCTGGCTTTTTTTTTGCAAGATACATCTTTATTAAATTATCATGTGTGGCACAGACAATCTTAGATTTGTATAAATGAAAATAAATCATAGTGGCACAGTCTCAGTTGCAAACATTATACCTTACAAACTGTACCAATACAACTGTAACTACAAACATTATACGTCGATTTTAATATATCCAGTCATTGCCAGTCAGTCATTGCTTAGTTCATACAGATCCTGCCTTCTTTTAAACATTGTTCCTCCTCTGTATGTAGTGGTCCCACATTTCCCATTTTTTTTTCCTGTGTAATTTATCCTTTTCTAAATTTCCCATTTCCAGTTGTTTTATCTCTTTTACTGTCTTTGTTACAGCCAGTAAATCTGGTTTAGACTTGGATTTCTATTTCCTAGTAATTGCTATTTTGGCAGCCACCATAATTAGGCTCAGCAAGGCCTTACTATGTCTAGGCAGTTCCAACTCTGTATCATAGCTCAAAAAATCATTTCCCTAGTCAGTCCAGTTGGCTCACCCAGCATCTTCGACAGAGCGGTCTACAGGGAATCTTTAAAGTCAGCCACCTTACTATACTCCCAGAAAATATGTTCTCCATTAACTATTTTTCCCCATCACATCTCCAACATTTGTTGTGTACCTGAGGAAAGGAGGAAAAATTCTTTGGCACCTGCTTGGGGTATAAAAATATCTATGTCAACACTTCCAAGCAAGGATTCTAAATCTTCTAGATTTTGTTGCATATTTGGGAGACATATATATATCTCCCCATAGTTTCTTTGTGAATTGCTTATCCAGTCTCTCTTCCCAATTCTGTTTATCTATTCTGATTGATTCTTATATTTATCATGCAGTACTTTACATGCTCTACTAATTATTCCTTTCATAACAGCCACTTCTGTTCTAGATTCTACTAAGAACTCAACCGATGCTGGTCTTTCATTTAGGACCCTCCTATTTCTTTCTCTTTGCATATACTCTGATATCACTCCTTGATAGGGAAGGCAAGCTCTAACCTGCAGTTCAAATAAATTCTTGGCATCTTCCCATTCTATTACCTTTCCCTCTCTAGTTATTTGCTCCCAATACCTTGGTTCCTTTGCCAGTTTTCTCCAATATACTCCAGCCCCCTCTTGCCTATTGTCTGTATCCCGAATTGCAGTCACCCCTACCCATAAAATCTCCTTTCTCCATTCCCATATTGGCTTAGTTCTTAGAATACCTTCTGCTACTTTACGAATATAACATTCTGTATGGTTCTTGTTGTTCTCCTTAAAGGTTTGCATCCAAAATCCCAGTCTCTCCCTATTACTTGAAATTGCCCCCTGTTTCTTCATCATCTCTCTCCATTTTGAGTTACAGTTTTCTGCTTGTACTGTGTATAGGAGCCTTAACTGTGTTGCTCTGAAATACCCCTTCAGATCAGGTAATCCCAATCTGCCCTGTTTTATTGGAAGAATAAGCTTATACCACTTGACTCTTGCCGTCGTCCCCTCCCATATAAAATCCTTCAGCTCTTTATTAATAGCTGTCCACAACTTCTCCTCTGGTTGATAAAAATATGCCTGACCTGTATATAAGACTAAAGGGACTAAAAACATTTTAACTGCTTGTATCTTACTATCAATATCCATATAAGAGAGCTTCCATTTTCTCAGTTTTTGTATGATCTTTTGTCTGGTCTCTTCCCACATATCCTTAGCTGCCACATCAATATCATTTTTAATCCATACTACTAAGTACTTCATTTTGTCATGAACCCATAAGTATGGATATTGCTGAACCAATTTGTATGTGGGAACATAATTTACCTCTATTGCTTTAGTTTGGCTTCATTAAGTTTGTATCCCGAAATGGTTTGAAATTGTCTCAGTATGTTCCACAGCATTGTAATGTCCCTTACTGGTTTTGTCAGGTATAAAATAATGTCATCTGCAAACAGAGCCAGCTTCTCTTAACTACCATACCAACTATATTCTTGAATTTCTGAGTCCCTTATTTACTTTACCAATGGTTCTAAATATAATGCAAACAACAAAGGAGAGAGAGGACACCCCTGTCTAGTTCCTCTGCTCACAGGATCATAAGATCATAGGAAGTTACTAGGCTACTGGCCCTGAGGCCCTTACAAGCCTAGCCAAGAATTTAGCCCATGTTCCAACAAGTCAGTACCCGATGCTCCTGTCCAGCAGGGACACAGGTGGAGTCCCAGGGATGTACTTTGTGTTCCCCTTCCAGTTATCTGGGTTATGCTTAAAAAGGGTTAATGAGTTACTCTGCTTGACGTGGAGAGGAAGTCTGTTCCACAGAAGGTGGATTCTCTGGGACACAAATCTGTCCAGCCAACAAGTCCTATTAATGTCACAGACCAGGTTGAGGTCATGCATGCAGGTTACTCAAGTGGAGCTTGACTTGTGGATATACAGCAGTCCCATCAAGGTGGGGTCTGAGATTGCTTTGTAGGTCACCTCTGAAGAGGTGGACAGGGCTTTTAGCCTATCTGTGTAGGATAGATGTTTGAGGCCGTGGATTCTCCAGATGAAGAATCTCTATGGTCTCTCCAGCTGCTGCATGTGCTTTGTGAGGTACATGTCAAAAGGGGCATTTACTCAATAATGGGTCTTATAAGGGAAAAATACAAGGATATTATGACCATCTTGTCCCTAGATGAGATATTCTTGCAAATGAGGTGGGCCATGTAGAAATCTTTCCATACAACGAAGGCAATATGGTGGTCAAAAGTTAGTTTGCTATCAACCTGGGTGCCCAAGTCCCTCAAGACTGATTGCATGCTTAGGACCTGTCATTAATGTGATAATTTGTGGGGACATCACTCTCCCCAAAGGGGATGATGATGCAGTTTTTGGCATTCAGTTTGAGGCCATGTTTCTGGCACCGGTCATTTGTTAGGGTGAGACCCTCGTAGAGGATGTCCATATCACTAGGGGAATTATGGACAGTGCTGAACTTATAGTCATCTGCAAACTGGGTCAGCCATAGCACACTGGTTTTGGCCTGCATCTCAGAAAAGTATATCCCAAACAACAGTGGCCCCAGGACTGATCCCTGGGGTACACCGCTTGTTACGGGTCTACTGCTTGAGATGACTTCCCCTATTTTGACAAGGTGGATTCTATTAGTGAGCCAGTTTACTACCCATCTGGTAACTTATGGATTCATGCCTAGTTGAGAGAGTTTATCTATTATACTCAAGTGGGGAATAGTATTGAAGGCTTAACCAGGTCAAGATAGGCAGTGTGCACCATCTTCCCCTCATCCATGGCTTTGGTGACTGTCTCAAAGAAGTTGAAAAAATTTAACAGGCATGACCTCCCCTTGATGAAACCAAACTGTGTTGCATTGCATCTTTGGAGGTTGCCAATGTCCTTGTTAAGGAGGTCCATGATAATCCACTCCATGGCCTTGCAGATCAAGCTAGTTAGGCTGATGGGTCTATAATTTCCTAGATCAGTGGATGCTCCACCTTTCTGCAAAAGGATTACAGTGACTGTCCTCCACTTGGCTGGGATGAAGCCAGTACTCAGGCTTTGGTTGAATAGGGTGCCTAATGGTGCTGCAAGTTCCTGCCTGAGTTCATGTAAGATGCAGCCTGGGATATAATCGGGTCCCATGGAGGCTGTATTTTTTTGCCTTTAAGAGGGTAGTGATGATGTCCTCCCTAGAGATAAGGGGAAGGGCGCAGGTCCTGGGGATGTCCTGACTTACTGATGGGGGGGCAGAGGGGTGAAGTTTTCACTGAACCTGTCTGCCAGCAGGTTGGCTATATCTATGGCATTTGTATATGTGGTGTCCTTGACCACCAGTTCTGAGCAGATCTGAGTGCTTCCTTTGAGATTGTGGACATATGTGAAGAAGACCTTATGATTGTCTTTAGTAGATGTGGCCAGTTTGGACTGGAAGTTTTCTTTGGAGGATTTCACTGGTGCTCTTATTTGCTTGTTCAGGCGAAGGAGAGATTGCTTCCAATTAGGCACCTGCTCCTTCTTAGTTCTGGACAGCATTTTTTTCTTTTATTACCGAGTTTATTTATTGCAGATGTCCACCAGATAGGTTTACTCTTCCTTGAGGAGGAGGATTTTGTCCTTTTGGGTGTCCTTGATTCCATGCAGCTATATAAATGCTCGTATAGTACTTTGTTTTAGGTTTGGTCCTATGTTCCAGTTCCTGTGGAGGGGAGTGGGCTGTGAAGATGTTTATATCTTCACTCAGGAGGTTGTAATCAGCTTTGGAGAAGTTTTTTTTGTTTGACCCCAGTGGGTGGGGGTGGGGGGCTGGGGGAGATGGTGACTGCATTGTGGTCGGATCTTACCAGGGAGGATGACACTGTAAGGATGCTGCAGTGGTTACTCATGTTGGTTAATACCAAGTCCAAGATATGTTCACCTCTTGTGGGGGTGTTGACCAGCTGGTCCAAGGATTTGCATTGACGAGGTCAGTGAATCACTGGGCATTTGTGTTTTGGCATGATCAGGGTAAAGGGGTGAAGCCTGATAGATTCTAAGAGGTCCAGATAGGTGGAGTAGGCATCTTGAGTCAAAGCTGGGGGCCTATAACTATCAATGATTTGAATAGGGGTCTTGCCAATGGCTAACTGCACCTGGAGTGTCTTCTGTGCAGCATACTGTTTGATCAGCCTGGAGGTGTGTATGTCTTTTATATATATTGCAACACCACCTCCTTTTGCTTTGCTGCCCACGATCTGAGGTCTGAATGTATGATAAGATGAGTTACGTGGTATGGCTGGGGTGTTCTCTGCAGCTTTGAACCAGGTTTCTGTGACTGCACAAATGTCAGCATCTTCCAGAGTTAAGAATGCTTACAATTAGTGCAGTTTCATGTTTAGACTCCTAGTGTTTAGCAGCATAACCTTTAATTTACGTTTTGATGAAAATTTCATGTTTGTAGTTTTGACTTCATGGCATTGCCTAAACAAAAGCACTATGGGAGGAGCAACAGCCTTTGCCAGGAGCCAAAGCCCAAGGGAGACAGATACAGGCCATCTCTGGCAAAGCATCTTGGTTTGTCAGTCATGTCTTCCCAGGTTGCCTAAGGCTAGGAACATACCTGCCTGGGACACATATTCAGCAAGCTTGATCATTTCTCTCTTCATATAGTCCAGGGAGGTACATCTCAAGTTGCTCACACTAACATGGACTATGACAGAGTCATAACAGTACCCGTTGTTGAGAGACTTAAGTGCATGTGTGATATGGCAGATTCTGACACCTGACAAACAACCAACCATGACTTTCTCCTTATCCAGCCCTGGTGAGGGGCACATCTGTGTGTCTCACAATGGATTCTCCTATGACTAATATGTTGGGTTTATGTTTAGGCCTTAGTGACTGTGAGACACAGGTGTGTGGACTATGTGTGGTGTGGTGGATAGTGGAGTTTGAGTGTGTTTTTGCCTCAGAGGTCTCTTTTGTTTGTGTATATATTTTTGGGGACCTCCACATATGTGGGTGTATTGTGTAGGTGTAAGTGGTGTGTGAGGTGTAGTGTCTGAGCTGACACCCTTCTCAGTGCCAGATATACTGGCTTGTGAAAGAGAGAGCATTGTAATTGCATCTCTTACAAATTGTGTGGTAGTAGTAGAGAGTTGTCCGTGTACAGGGTTAGTTGCTACACTGTCTCAGGATGCCCATATCAACCTAACTGGCAGGAGAAATTGTAGGAAATTGTCCATCCATATTTGTCAGAAACTGAGGAGAGAGCTAAGAGGGTAAAGGGTGGAAGGTCTAAGAGTAGTACTACTAGGTGATCACACAAGTACTACTAAGGGAAACTTTGTAGCTGGAATACCTCACAAAGGGTTAAAAATAGTGCAGCTACAGCTCTGGATGCAGCAAACCTGTATCCAGACTATGCTACTTAATTTAAGGGTTAAGAACACAGTAAAACTCACAAAAAAGCAAAGATTAACCACTTACAGACAAAGGCAGAACTCACAATATGAAAACAATACAGTCAAACAGTAATGCAATTCAGTAAAATCCAGTTAAACAGTAATGAATTGCAGTAAATAGCAATGAAATACAGTTAAACAGTAATGAAATGCAGTTAATCAGTAAATTGCTTTAAAACAGTGCAAATGTGATAAATTATCTCACAATCACAACAGTTAAAACAGCTCAAAAAAGCAGCAATTCGGTAGAATACTGTCGTCAATTTAATATGGCTACCAACAAGCAGTAACAAACGTGGCAAACTAACTGCAGTTGAACACCTAGGCACAAACAGTAAAATGAAGTAGGAAAAGCCACAGTATTTTTTTAAGTAGAAAGTGAGGAGACAGAAGATAATTCAAGGTTAAGAAGCTAAAGGGGTGGGCCTTCTCAACTGATCTCACTGTGCTCAGTAGAATGAGCTGATGAAATGGGACTGGGGAGAGTGTCCAATATCAAATTTATAGTAGAGACGGACAACTCAAAAGCCACCAAGCTTTAATACCACAACAATACTCTTGTGGGTTGGTGGGATACAAGATCAGAACAGAGGTAAGGATTGAATTCACTAAGCCTAAAAACAGTTGCACAGTTTAAACAGATATGCAGCAAATATTGTTTTAGTTAATCAGAAGTGCAGAAAACAGTTGAAAATAAGCACTTATCTTTTGTAGTTGCACAGCAGTTTTTGTAAAACAGCAGAGCAAGGGCAGAAGGCCTAATTCACTGCAGCTTTGAGCAAAAAAGTACAAAATGGATTAAACACTAGCTATTTAAGGCAGAGAAACATGGACCAGTCAAATTATCCAATCAAGCAGAGGTTATCAGAGAGGACCCCACCCACTTTAATTTTTACCTCCAATCCCTCATATATCCTCCTAATCAACCATATATATATTTTTTCAGGGAATGCAAATGCTTCCATTGCTCTGTTCATAAAGTCCCAGCTCACTCTGTAAAATGCTTTCTCTGCATGAAGACCTACCAACAACAGTGGTGTTTTCTTACAGTCTGCTTCCTCTGGATCATCACTGTTCTGTTAATGTTGTCAAATGTTTGCCTCCCCTCCACAAAACCACATTGATCCATATCTATCAATTTTGGCATCACTTTAGCCATCCTTTTTGGCATTATAGACATAAACACTTTATAATCATGATTTAGTATTGAAATGGGCCTGTATGAGGCTGGATCTGACGGATCATTACCCTTCTTAGATATTACAGCCACCACTGCTTTCTTCCAGGATGTTGGTACTTCTCCTCTTAAAATACTGTTAAACAAAACCTTCCAGATCTTTATCAGGTTTTTCCCTCCTAGCTTCCAAACCTCCACAGGAATACCATCTGTTCCTGGGGACTTTCCTGCAGACTGGTTATACATCACCATTTTATCTCATCTCCTTCTACCTTAACTGTTAGTAATTGAGTCTCCTCTACCTCTAGCCTTGGCATATTAAGTTCTTCCATAAAAATTTCCATTTTACCTTTTCTTGATTTCCATATTTCTCTGCTATATACAGACATTCATAGAATTTAAATACTTCTACAGGATCCCTTGTTATCTTTCTTGTTATGGGCTCCCTAAGCTTCGTGACAGCCCTTTCTATTTTCTGTTGCCTGAGTCACTGTGCTAAAAGTTTTTGTGCTCTAGGGTTATCAATAAACAGTCGCTTAACAGCAATCTTTTTAAACTCATGCATATTATTGAGGTAATCCCTTGTTTTCTGTATAGCATTCTGCAGTTGCGTGTGTTCTTGTTCTGTGAGATTCCCCCTATTTTGCAATACTTTCACACTTGTTATTTACAATATTTAGTAAAGGGGACAGCAAATAAATTTTTCCACATTTGTGTGAATACTTGTGATATCCCTTTTATAGTATTCTTTGTTGTGACATTAATCCTTTTTAAGGCTAAGCATAGTGAGCCTTTTAATTTTTTATTGTATACATTCTAGTGCATTCTGGGTAATTTTTTATTCCCCCCTCTGAGCTACCTCTTTCCTTTCTGTAGTCCCAACTGGAAGCAGCAAATAGCAAAGAGATACAGACTTCATGATAAAAATATTATCTATGATAACCCTGTTGAAAATACAGGAAACTATTAATATAAAACAGAGCATTCATTCCTAACTGTTTTTGTTTGGGCAATGAGTATCTGTGTGGGGCCTACCTAATTGGTTTAGTTGCTAGTCAAAGAATTTACCAGGAAAAGGCTAGAACAAGCCTAGAGACCCCATCACCATCTGGGACAAGACTGTCAATCACTAAATAGCTTGTGGCCTGCTTCTCATCTTGTGAATAGTGCTACTGTTTTCTTTCTAGTGAGAGAAGAAGCAAGGGAGCTTTGTATCCCAGTAGTGTGAAGCTGTGGTGAGACCAGCACTAGTAGTAGCCAGGTATTAGCCATTTAGGTGAATCCTCACCATTATACCATGACCCCCCCATTAATATTCCAAAACGTGCACGCTGATTGGTCAGCGTGCACGTTGTAAATCGACTTATACTAATGGAAAAAGGTCCGGTCGCCCGGACTTTTTCCATTAGTATAAGTCTTTTTTAAAACACTGTCTCGCTATGTTAAAGGAGTTTAACATAGCGACACAGGTTTTAAAAAAGCAACGGAGATCTCTGTTGCTTCTTTTAAAGCTGTCTCGCTATGTTAAACCCATTTAACATAGCGAGACAGGTTTAAAAGCAACGGAGATCTTGCTTCCTCCGTTGCTTTTTTTTTTTTAAACCTGTCTCGCTATGTTAAATGGGTTTAAAATAGCGAGACAGCTTTAAAATAAGCAACGGAGATTCTCCGTTGCTTTTTAATGTCTTGCTATGTTAAACCCATTTAACATAGCGAAACAGTAAAAAGCAACGGAGATCTTGCTTTCTCCATTGCTTTTGCTCACAGCTCTGATGTACTGCGTAGGCATGCGCAGTACATCAGAACTTCCGCGGAATACCAGACAACTGCGGAAGGGCAGCAAGGAGGCATTATACAATGCCATTATTTAAGAAAAGTAATTATTTTTTTTCTTAAATAATGTCATTGTATAATAGCAATAACCCACTTCTGGGTGTGGGTAATGCTGGATTTACGCACGGTTGGCTTGTTTGGTCATGCCAACCGTGGGTAAATCCAGCATTACGCACACCCAGGCGTGGGTTATTGCTATATTCATCATTCTTGACAAAGCTAATTCTTTTTTTTCCTTTTGAGTAAGTACTCTTTGATTAGGCACTGTCAAACCTAACTTCAGAATATCTCCCTAAATACTTCATCTATAAATGATCAGAGTCTACTTATTAGTTTCCCAGCAAGTGTTTGGCAGTGCCCTGTATAGACACAGACACCCTTAGTTGGTATTTTTCCTGTAAAAAAACCTTCATATTTTACAAATATCTAGTTGCACACAGAGCAGCTAGTTTGTAGTGACAAGCACTGACCCCAGATTTGCAAACCAGATACTCCTGACAGTAGTTTATCTTCTCACCCCAACTATCTAATCAAATGAAAAGGGTCTGTTGCCATGGATATGAATTTATTTCCACTATCTCCATTACTAGCTTGGTGGAAATGGGCATCCTGTGGCAATGTAGAAATTGCCTTATGTTTACTGACAACCAGTTAATTCTGAAGTAAACTGATATAGTATGTGAGAGATGTACTTATACAATGTCACTTGAGGCAAAGCTCTCACATAAAAGCACTAAAGCACTCTTAATGCCAGTAAGGTTGTCAGTAGTACACATGCTGCACCCATCACACACAATTCAAAGCAGACATATAGACCTACGTATGCTGTGGCACTTAAATGTAACCTTCCTAAACCCCAAAATCCTCCTAGATGAAGTACTCATAGCAAACACCCTCAGCAACCCCAAATGCACTCTTTCAAAACAACACCCGCATCAGCACACACAGTCACATCTCATGGAGCCTGTACTTCTAAGCCCATAAGGCAAGCCACCATACAATCCCACATTCTGGTCATTGGAGACTCTGTTGTGACATACACTGATGTCCCTCTTTCCAGACTGAGTAAGGAGAAAGTCATGTTCAATTACTTATCAAAAGGACAGGATCTGCCATATATCACATATGCTCATACCATTGGACCACAAATACCAGTACAAATCAGGAATAGTCCATGTGGGTGTAAATGACCTGAGATATACCTCCCTATACTATATGAAGAGAGATATCATGGAGCTCTCAAAAGATGTGTCCGAGGCTGGTATGAGCCTAGCACTGAGCAGCATTTTACCTTCTCTAAGAATGATGCCACAGCAAGAACAGAAGATGACTGCTGTAATAATTAGCTTTGTTTCTGGTATCATTCTAAGGGGGTGCAATATTTGTCAGCATGAAAGGAAATGGTCAACAGATCACATTGCTTTGCCAGGGATGGTCTGCACCTCTCCCCTCTAGGCTTTCAAATATTAGCTAAAGCATTGTCCTCCCCATTACTGCCTTTTTTAGGCAATGCCACATTGAAAATACTTCCAACATAGCAAATCAAACCCAAGAAAATCTAAAGGTGTTACTGCACAGTGCTAGGAATCTAAAACAGAAACTCCACACCCTACAATCTAATCTTACCCTAGAGAACATCGACATCTGTGAAGTCACTGAGACATGGTTTAAAGCCACAGACAAAACCCCAGCAATGCAAGGCTATAATGTATTCCACTCATTTAGACCAGCTGTTACACAGGCAAGGACTGAAGTTGGATGTGTCTCGATTTACATAAAAAAAATAAATATACCCCAAGGCTGGTCAAACAAGATGATGCATTTGAGCTTCTCCACACTCAATTCATCATGGAAAATAACCCATACCATTCCTTGCAAGCTATAGATGCCTCTCTATAATGCAGCAAGCCCATAACACATATTTAAGCTTACTGGAGACACTCACCATCATACCCAGTACCATATTCATGGGTGACTTTAATTACCATACTACAAACTGGAAATCACATATGACACCAAACAGGCAGGCTCAGAAATTCCTAGATTTTGTAAACACAAACTCCTTGTATCAAATTATCAATATGGTAACCAGGGATGCAAACATAGTGGTTGTGGTCCTCACTAATATGGGAGAGTGCTGGTTAATGTCCTGTCTTTTAAGGTCAGACCACAAAACAGTTTCCTTTGAAGTAAAAGTAAAACCCAGAACGTCAGCTAACCCTGGAATATTCAGGAATTCCTTAAATGCTAGTTTTCTACTAAGTGATAATCTAGCAACATTTCAAGCCCCTCTAAACCCTGAGGATTCAGCTGCCTTACCTGAACTGCTCACAGAAGCACAATACGAGTATGCTAATAGCTGCATAGAAGCAGTTGTACTCACTAGGAAAAAGTACAAAACTAACCCCAAAAATAAGCCACCCTGGCATACCTTTCAACTGTACAGATTTTCGCAGAATGTCCAGATTTTTGCCTCATGTTTTTGGTCTGTTTCTCACAAAACTGTGGTTTTCTGGCAAATCATTGGCAACTCATTTAGTGTTGAAGTCAGAAAGTAATGGCAGACATTTGAATTTCAGACTTCATACCCTTCAGAAAATCCATGCTAATACAAAACCTGTTATTCTATCAATTTTCTAAGTTTGTAAAACAATATTTAAAAAGTATCCTTATTTTTGGGAGTTTGCCCCAACCCCCATTATTTATGGCTTTGTCCAGATTTATTGCTCTAAGAGGTTGACAGATATGCACTCTGGTGGAATCACAACATCAATTGGGCCAGTAATAGAAGGAAGAAAATCATGGCAAAAATTAAGAGGTGTAGCACCCAGCAGAATAAAAACACTCTCAGCAAGCTAAACAAACAAGCCAGGGGATAAATAAAGTCTACCAAAGCCAAAGAGGTAAATTTGGCCTCCCAAGTCAAGGAAAGTCACAAGGCATTCTTAACTATGTTTGCAGCCTCAAAGCTCATTGCTAATGGAGCTACTAATACATAGCCAGAAGATCTAGTAAACCTACTGGCAGACAGTCAGCTGTAACTTTGCACCTCACCTACCTCAGCCTCCCTTCAGGAAATACCACCAAATATAACTCCCCCTACTGTCACTAGAGAACAGGTCCTCAGTGCTCTCTCTAAGACCAAGAACAATGCATTGATGGCCCACACAATATCCCAGGATGCCCTTCTAAATAGCATGAACCATGACCTGTCTGGCCGTCTGGATTCACATTTTTTAACAAAACAGACTATGTGCCTCATGAATGGAGAACAGCAACTGTCATCCCTCTGCACAAAGGTGGGCCATCTACAGATACTGGAAACTACAAACCTATAAGTCTCGCTAGTCTCATATGCAAAGCCATGGAAAGAATTATTGTGAGAATGATCAATAATGACATAGGAAACCTGCAGACACTGGACCCAACGTAGTATGGTTTCATCAAGGGCAGATCATGCCTACTCAACCTGGTTGACTTGTTTGAGAAGGTCATCAAAGGAAAGAAAGAGGACAAAATGGTTCACACAATACCCCATTCAGGCATTGTTGACAAGCTCAAGAGGTTAGATATAATAGACAGGACCCAGGAAGTTAGAACTGGGGAATTCACTTCTACAAAGAGACCTATCACCAGCAGTGTCCCTCAGAGATTGGTCTTGGGACCACTCCTTTTTGTCATCTACTTCTCTGAAGTCAAGGTCAACATCAAGGACCTCTGGCTGACCAAATCTCCAAACTATTGCAAATTAGGAGCAGTCATGGATTCCCTTACTGACACTAATGTTCTCCAGGAAGGGCTGACACAGACAAATAATTTATGTCAGAGCATTTGACTTAAAATAAATGCCAAGAAATGCATAATAGTATCCTTTGGGAAGTTATCCACCCCTTGTAACTATCATATTGACAGCAGATCACTAAGAGATGACCCAGTAGTCAGAGACTTGAGGACAAGCACAGACAGTAATCTAACCTTTGACCGTCACATATCTACAGTAGTGAGGAAATCATTCTGTGTTGTACAACTTAAAGGTATGGCATCTAGGTCCAAGGAGGTCATTGTTTCACAGTATTCGGCATTCATCAGACCTTTGGTATGTACCTCACCAGACACATCCAACAGCTGGAATGTCCAAAGAATACAGGACATAAGTAACATGATCTATGCAGACCACCTCAATACCCTATCCCTGTATTCTGTGTCCTACAGGCTGTTGACAGGAGATCTATGCCCGGTATACAAGGCATTGTCAGACCCCACTCTGATGGACCTCCTGCATATCAACAAAATAAACAGCACCAGTATTACCCACTCTGAAAATTTAAACCTCCCCTGTGATATAAATAAGACCTACTGGACAGACAGGTATGTATTCCAGAGACCACCCCTTCTCTGGAACAGGCTACTCAACTATGTGAAGCAGACTTCCTCCCTAACTCAGTTCAAGTGTAACTGGGACAAATGGATGGGAAATGGGAGATTCGCCCCTGGTTTGGCACCTATATCTCTAATGGACATAGGCAGCCTGTTAATAGTTCATCTCCCAGGCCCCTCCTTGCATATGTTTCATCTCCCAAGCCCCTGCTTACACGTACCAAGTGCACCAGAACTTGTCAGAGATTTGGGATGCCTGGCTAGGCTTAAAAAGGCCCCAGTGGTCATTAGCCTAGTACAAACCTATGAACCTATGAAACAAGTACATGAATTACTACTTATTTTAAACAAAGCTATCAGTAAGTATGTTTTTTACTGTTCACACAGTTCATTCACTTGGCTTTGTCCTGACAATCATCCACGGTACTATAAGAATGGCCTTCAAAAATTGCCATAAAGGAGGATAACAACCTTATGTCCTCCTCATTTTGTAAGTTCCCCATCAGTATCCTAGTATCCCACTAGCATTATTCATTTCTTTCTCCCTTGTGGAACTTCAAGCATATCTAGACATATATAAATAAACAAGATATGGAGTAGTAAGTTTTATATTATGCCTATGGGACAAGCTTCCTAGCTCCCATTTATTAGTCCAGTGCAATGTGTCCAAACTAGTGACATACTTAGATTCAGGGTATAAATGGCTGATATTTTTTCATGTTTTCATTGATAATCATTTGATGAATCCTGCTTCAATGTAACACAGATAGTTAATTAAAACATGTGTCCCCTATCTATGCAGTCCTATTCTTCACTTAGTGAGTGGTATTTCTATACTCTTATTCTTCGTAATGTTAAACTTTTGAGGTTGGAATTCTAGATGGATAAAACAGAATGAACCATACTTGTATAAAGTTATACTGCTGTATAGCACCATGTCTTCACAGTAAAGCACATTAATTAATAAGTATATTAAATGTAGAAAAATGTTCTGTTGTTTCAGCAATTGATATATGGCATAGCTGTGAATTTCCAAGCTGTACAAAGTAAAATGTCTCAGAGAAACTGGAAATGGTTTAAATGTTCTCCTTCTTCTTGATAATAATGTGGCCTCTGAATTAAAGGACACTACACATGAGACATTGGTTGTAGATTTGAAAACATAGGTTTATAGCCTCCTACAGGAAACCATCACTGGGCAAGATATCTCACAAAAACTATTCATAGTGCTTAAGTAAACATTTAGACTGTAATAATATAATTCTAACTGGAGATCTGAATTACCCAAAGATAGAGTGGGTCAATTGTAATAGTACATACTAATTTTGAATTTTTAGAAACCACTACAAGTTAATGTTTGTCGCAGTTAATAAGAACACCAACAAAGAACAGCAACATTTTGGGCATAATTGTCTCCAATTGCCCTGAAAAGGTTAACAATGTCAAAAAATCTATGTCCCTTGGAACAACAGATCAAAATGTAATGATTTTGCAGATAACATATGCAGGGACTAAGTCATTTATGTCTTATAAAAGGTACAATTTCAGTCTGTTGAACTATGATGAGGCCATTAGTAATCTGACCAAGTATGATCAGACCATTTGACATGGCCATGCAGCTATGCTAGAATATTCAACATTTGAAAATATTATCATTATTGCAGATTTAGATAAAACAGAGAGACCTTATAATAAACAAAGAGAAAATTACCCTTTTTGTTGGAACAATGACTTACTGAAACAATATAAAAGGAAAAAAAGGATATTTAGAAATTTTTAAAAAAAGTATCCAAGACATAACAAAATATTCTCAATAATATGTGTAAACATTTCAAGCTAAGTTTAAAATAAAAAAAACAATTAATCATGAAATACATACGGCAGGTGAAATTTATAATACAAATATATATTTTAGGTTTTAATATGCTAACACTTAAAATCCTAGATTATCTATAGTTCATCAAGGAAACTTAATATCTGCGCCACAGGTCATTGCAAATTAATTCAATTAATACTTCAGTTGTATGATGAATTCTACTAGTATGTGGAAATGGGATCATTAGGCTTTTATAATTCAAGTGGCAAGTCTTATGCCTAACTATAACTATGACCTATGACAGCCCAGGCTTTAAGTACAATGGGACAAATATGTTGCTGGGATATGATAAAATCCCAGGAGTTCTAATAGTATATATATATATATATATATATATATATATATATATATATATATATATATATATATATATATATACATTGACTCCTATATTGCATAAAATTTGTAATGGAATATTATTACCAGTCATATGTCCTGAATCATGGAACATATTCTGTGTCTCCTACTGTAATGAAGGGTGGTAAGTTGAATGTTAAAAACTTCAGACCCATTAGTTTAACCTCCTTATAAGGTAAGAATTTTGAAATCAGTGTTAATGAACTTTTCTTGAACCCTGTAAACAGTAAAAATAAAGTTGATCTAGGTCAACATGGCTTTAACCTGGTAGATCAACATTAATGAAACTTACACAATTCTATAGACAGATCATACTAGCCAGACATGAGCGCTTATCTGTGGGGGTTGTGTTTTTGGATCTCCCAAAGAGGTATGATACTCTTTCTTATTGTGCGATATATAATACCTTGGTTGGATATGAATATAACCCTTACATGATTAACTGGATTATGAATTGCTTAACTGCACAAAAACAATTGGCCAGATTCCATTAATCTCAGTGTAAGTTTGCCAAGATTCCAAAAGACCTTCTCACAGTGTAAGTCACTTACTTCAGTGTAAGGCCTATCTATAAACAAGTTTAGTCCAGGGGCCAGACACCAAAAGACCTGCTCTCAGTCTGCTCTCAGTGTAAGTGGCTACTAACTGTGACTTAAAGAACCAAGTGGAGAGAGAAAGAGAAAGTGAGTAGTTGTTGCTGAATTGTTCAACCTGTTAAGAAGGAGACAGCTCAGCATGTACCTCTGGAAGATCGTTGCAGAGGCCATACAGACTGCTACTAAGCTACAAAAGGTCGAACCATGTGCAGTAAACTGTCATGCTGTAACTGAGGCAGCACATGCATGGCGCTGTGCTTGCATGCACAAAGTCTCAAAATGAGTTCCCCGCTATAGCGGATTACACAGCAGACTGATGAAGGGTGGAGTCAGATTGCATATAAAATCCCTTATGAAGTACCTAGGATGATGCTTTGCTCACCTTTAATTTCTTCAGAACATCTATTGCCTCACACTGCAAAGCATACAGCTATTAATCAATAGACTATTATGCACATCTAGATTCAGTGCAATCAGACTTCCTTACTCACAATAGCTACGTAAATGATCAGTGAACCCTAGGACTATGTCCAAATTCTCACCCTGTTTGTCTTTAATACTTCCTAATAAGTTAACATTGCCCCACTGAAAGCTGTTATAGTCAAAATCAGTACATAAGGTTTGTCAAAGTACAGAGGTAAACCTTTAAGGTGCACTGCAGGTGTGAATGGAATGATGGTGAAATTCAGATATATAGCATCTCAAAAAGACTAGAGTTCTAGAGGTTTGAAAATGAGCAGGAAGTAGGCGAAAGAAAGATCAAAACCTTTCTGTCCTTGTGCAAGTCCCAAGCACTAGTGAACTATCACTACCATGTTCCCTTTAAAATGTAAACATACCTCTGGTACTTCATTACTCAGAACAGAATTATATAAGCATATGGCAAACATATTTCTAAATGGGATAGATGCAAAGATAATCATATGAAGAGCACAGTCAGAATGTAAAATGGGTAACGCTAAGAGTTAAACAAAGTAACAAGACATTCTTTGTATGGTACCAGTGAAAGATGGTGTGGGTGGGGGATTAGGAAACACTTGAACATTAAAAGAGAAAAGACAGGTATGCTGTATGAGCGAACTTGAGCAGCATTCATTAGAAATACAGATGATTGTTCCCTAACTTCATTTAAATGAATGAAGGAATACACTGAAATCTGCAAACACATCAGTAAGGAAACCCCTGAAAGGAGCCACTTGGGAATAACTGGGTGAATTTCTCAGAAAGGAACCTTTTCAAAGATAAATACAGACGTTCTTTTTCATTCTGCAATGGATATAGCTGAAATGTCCTTTTACTTGATGCATTTTACCTGTATGTCAGTAAGACTTTAAATTCTATATTGTGCAAAGTGAATGTTAACAAGCTGCAGGATGTGGGAGTCAGGCAAAGTTAGTAAAAAATACAGAAAAGTGAGTAGAGAAAAAGAGAGAAGCACACACACACACACACACACACACACACACACACACACACACACACACACACTGAGAGAATGGCCTAGTGCATGCCACTGCTGCTGTTACTTAATCTTTTGTGTACTAAACACAAGAAATTCAGGGAGTAACTGCCACTTTACAAAAAATATATTCCAATGTAATATAATAGTCCGAAGATAATTTACTAACAAAAAAGCCAATGATGGAAAAGCTGAGTTACACTGATAGTAATCATGAATACCAAACATTTTGGTAAAATCTCTTGCTTGGCCTATCAGAGCTTCATTGACAAATGCATTAGGAAGTTTATTTGCTGTTCTATTGCACATAATACTGAACTCGTTTTGTGTTCAATATTATGTGCAAATACCTTTCTACCTTGCAAGTTGTGCATAAAAAGTATAATAATCTTTTGTTGAATTAGGAATTATATTCCTATCACTAATTTTATACCATAGTTTATTTCTTCATAAATGTGTGCAAATTTTCAGTGTTGGGCCCTTTCCTGTTTGACATATCCTTCTCAGACGTTGAGGTGAACCTTCCTGGTATATTGTTATCTAAGTTTGTAGATGATTGTAAATTGGATGTTGCTGTTTGATCTTCCACTGACTCACAGGGGCTTCAATGTGGATTAGAACATGTTAACAATCAGTGCAAGAATAATGGCCTCAAATTAAATGTGGAACGATGCAGTGCAGTTCATTTTGTTAAACGAAACATGTTAACGTACCATACAGGTGACACACCCCTCCAATCATACAACGTTGCAAGAGATCTAGGCACTCATGTAGGTAATTCTTTTTTATTTGATCATCATTTCTTCACAGTAGTTAGGAAAGATTTCTGTCTAGTTCATCTAATTTCTAAAGGCATTTCCACCAGATCCAAAGAAGCCTTAATTCTCCTGTACTCATATCTTATCAGACCCATTATTGAATATGATGCACCATTTTGCATGTATTGGTCTAAACATATTATACAACTTGAGAGACCCCAGAGATTCATAACTAAAATGATCAGTGGCCTCAAAAATCTTAGTTATTAGTTGACATTGTCAGCCCTCTCTCTGTACTCAGTCTCTTACAGATTCCTCCAAGGAGATCTGTGCCTAGCATTTTGAGCCATGAAAGATCCAACCCTATTTCACCTCCTGCTCCTTTGCAGAAGTAATAGTCCATCAAATACTCAGAGCTAAACCTTCATTAACAAGATAAATAAGACATGTTGGTGTGATAAATTCATATGCCAACGTATCCCTCACCTCCAAAACAAACTTCCACTACTTGTCAAACTGTACCCATGTGAATTCAAGGTGGGCCTAGATAATTAGATGTGCAGACTTAAATTCTCACTTGGTCTGACTTGTCTTGTCTTCCTTGTTGCTGGGGAGGGCTTTTGAATGGGTGTTTTTGGCCAGGCTTGTAATAGCCTGCAGACTGATTGTCTAGTACTTACCTCTGAACACAATACTACCTTTTAATTGTATTTAGGTAACACCATCATTACACAGCAAACTCCATTAAAATCATATTTGTATTAACATCATCTGGATATAAATATATAGCAATTAATGCAGATTTAATGGCACCTGAACACAATTTATGTGGAATATTTGTATAAACAGCCTCCATATCTATATTAGCAAACTTAACATTAAACATATTAGACTTATTCATTAAAATGACTTCATGTAATTTTGTTAGAAATTAAAAACTTTCTATAGTGTCAAAACTTTACTAAACAGTAAAACTTTAAGACAATGATATGTTACCCTTTTTCTATGATTTTTACAGGATAATTATTTGATTATGTGTATTTGGATATTTTATACACTGCTGATCTTAGGAGGTTTGTTTGGTAGTCTTATGAAGTCCATGTGATAAAATCACTTGTTAATTTTTGTGTTTTTAGTATATGAGGACCTTTTTACATGTAAACCAAATTGTATGATTTTTTTTTTAGTTTTGGTATTGTAAGTGCATTCTTCCGTACATGTTGCTATAAATATTGCCTATATGTCAAATGTAGTATTCAATGAAATATCATGATGTATCAGTATCTTAGTTAATAAATAGTGTTTTTAATGTTTAATCAAACTTTCAAATATAATAAACAATGTTGTAAAATAACAGAAGTGTTAGCACTTCTAAGCTAATTATTTATGAAATGACTGGCATTTATATATACAACAATTTTTTCATTTGTTTTCATTAAGTTTACTAAGGTCCCCTACCATCACCATCGATAATGGGCTGTAGTTTGGAAGCACACAAGCACTTTTCAAAAATATTGTCAGACATACACAAATAAAGTTAAAAAAATGTACAAGCTTTGCACATAAATAGCCCATCATCTTTGATAAGAATGTATACAGGATTGATTACGGATTATGCCGCAATACCAACAGATAATGATTGGCTTTAATAACTGGCTTAGCTACTGGTGTCTTTCCAAGAGTCCAATATTTGTCAGCCTGGGAGAACATGACTGACAGGGCCACGCTGCTTTGCCAGGGATGGTCTTCACTTGCCACCACTAGGCTTTAGAATATTGACCAAAACACTATCCACCCCTGTAGTGCCTTTTTCAGGCATTGCCAAACAGACAAACCTTTCAACATAGCATAGTCTAAATAACAGTTTCACCAAACTAAAACCAAGAAATGAAAAATGATGCTGTTCCACCAAGCCACTACTATAATATAATAAGTTTTTAGCCCTTTCATCCACAGACACTGGCCTTCATCAGAAAATATATGTGTACAAAGTTTAAATAGATAAAATCAGTGTCAAGTGTTATCAATTAACCTATAAAATACATCACAATGAAGCAACATCAAGTTAAACATATAAAATATACGTACTTATAGAAAGTACATAAAAACAAAAGACATAAATAAGTGAACCTTAAATTCACTTTTGATAGGATTTAAGCTTCAATAAACAGGCAATAGATATCATTTCATTAAGCATAGGGGGCACAGTATAGTTTAACCTCATTTTCCATCTAAGTTCACAGCAGTCCAATATTAATTTCCATGGACCACCCCTTGGATTAAATTTAACTTGCTCCAGTATGCAAAAAGTGAAATGATGAGAAAGATGACCATAAATATGTTTATATAAAGTGTCTGTTGATTTTTTGTTTTTAATTTCATATAAATGCTCATATATTCTTTGCCTCAATTTACATTCTGCTTTGCCCACGTAAAACGAAGAACATGCCTGACAGGTAGCTAAGTACACAACACCTTGTGAATTACAATTACATTTGCCAGATGTACTTACTGACTGGTCTGCTACTGTAACTTTATGCCCCACCTGTATATATTGGTAATAGTTACAGCTTCCACATTTTTACATATTATATTCAATTTTGTTATTTTTTTGCATCTTGGTTTTCAAAGATATTTTTAAATTGATGAAAGCACTAAAAACTTATTATGTTAAAGTAGTGGCAAGGTGGAACAGAGTAACTTTTCATTTCTTGAACATAGCAAAAATCTACTGAGTATAAGTTAAAAGTATTACTATTCAATGCTAGGATTTTCAACAAGAAGCTACACTCCCTGGAATCACTCCTCACCCTGGAGAATGCTGACATCTGTGCAGGTATTGAAGCATGGTTCAAAGACAGAGAGATAGCAACCCAAAGAGTGCTATAATGCCTTTCACAAGTTCCAATCACCCACTGCACATGAAAGGCAAAAGGTGGAGGTGTATACATCTACATAAAGGATAAGCACACCCTGAGACTGGTCAAACAATGTGACACGCTGAGCTACTACTCCATGTCCAACAAAACAAATGAAAATCCATTACAATATCCTTGCTAGCTACAGGTCCCCCACCATGAACCAGGAAACCAGTACATCCTACCTGACCTGAATTTACTAGAATCACTTACCATTCAGCCCAATATCATACTTATGGATGATTTCAACTACCCTCCATTAACTGGGAAATATACATGACCAGTAACATGCATGCTCAAAGATTTCTAAACCTTGTCAACGCAAATGCCCTGAAGCAGCTGGTCTGCAGTCCTGCTAGGGGTACAATTATCCTAGAACTGGTTCTCACAAATATGGGAGAGCATTGCAACACCTCCTAAGTTTGATGTCCTCACTGGTTAGATTAGATCACAAACAGGTCTTCCCTTAAAATAAATATAAAACTAGAGAATCCACCCAACCCTAAAACCTTTAAGACCTTTTCTAAGGTTATCTATCGCCTATTAAGTGATGGGATAGCTAGCTTCCAAGCTTCTTCAGACCTAGAAAACACAGAAACCTATACAGAGGTATACACAAAATCCCTCTACGACCATATTAAGGGCAACATCCAACAATGTGTGGAATTCGTTGTACTCAGCCATAAGATATAGCAAATCTGCTGGCCAATAAATTCAGCTCAAAATTTACCTCCCATCATCTCCAGTTTCACTCAATAAATACCGTCTAGTGTTCCTCTACCAGTTATTACCAAAGAACAGCTCACTTCTGCGCTCGCTAAAGCTGAAAACACGGCTTTGATTGGTGCTGACAATATCCCAGAATGCCTCTTAAATAACTTGAAACAGGACCTATCAGGCCCACTAGGATCTCTATTTAACCACAGCCTACAGATTGGCTTTGTCCCAGTGGAATGGAGGACAGCAACAATCATCTCTCAGCTTAAAGGGGGACCATCAACAGACCTGGAAAATTACAGACCCATAAGTCTGACTAGTCTTGAAAGGCCTGGCCATGGAAAGAATAATCATAGACTTGATAAACACCAAAATATGAAACCTCTAAACACTGGACTCAACCCAGTTTGGCTTCATCAAGGGCAAGTTATGCCTGCTCAAGTTGGTGGACTTCTTTGAGAAAGTCACTAGGGCCATGAATGAGAGTAAAACAGTGCATATTGCCTACCTTCACCTGACTAAGGTATTTTACATAACTCTCCACTCAGGTATTATAGATAAACTGAAAAAAGTAGGCATAAATCCCTACATCACAAGACAGATAGTCAAACGGCTCACTGACAGGACACATGTTGTTAAAGTGGGTGAATCCAAATCCATCAAAAGGCCAGTTACTCATGGTGTGCCATAGGGCTCAGTGCTGGGACCTCTGGAGTCAAGGCTAATGTAGAAGGCCTTTGGCTGATTAAGACTGCTGATAACTGCAAGTTGGGGCAATCACTAAATCCCCTAGTGATGTAGATATCCTTTTGAAGGGTCTGACTTAGACACATGATTGGTGCCAGAGCTATGGCCTAAAACTAAATGCAAAAAAATGCATAATCATAACCTTTGGGAAGTCAAATATCCCTGCAGATTATAGCATTAATAGCAGACCTCTACAGTGGACTTAAGGTGAGAAATCTAGGTACACAATAGATAGTAGCCTGAACTTTGACCACCATGTGTCCACAGCAATGAGGAAGTCCTTCTATTTGGCACAGCTTATAAGTAAAGGAATGGTATCCAGATCCAAGGAAGTTATAGTCCCACTGTACTCTGCCCTCATCAGACCAATAATTGAATACAATGCTTCTTTTGCCATGTACTTGACCAGGCACTTGCAACAGCTGGAGTGGTCTCAGACGTTCCTTACAAAAAAATACAGGGTGTAAACATCATGTCCTATGCAGACAGACTAAAAGTCTTATCTCTTTACTCTGCCTCCTACTGACTATTAAGGGGTGATCTTTGCCTAACCTACAAGGTGCTCATAAATCCAGCCCTGATGGGACTGCAAGAGGATCACCTGATGTCAGGATCTAAACCTGGTCTGTGACATGAACAAAACATGCTGGAGACAGATATCTGTCTCAAAGATTGCCCCTTCTCTAGAACAGGCTTCCTATTCACATAACATAGAGCCTTTACCTAACCCTCTTCAAATGCAGTTTGGATTAATGGATGGAGAATCATAAATTCACTCCTGTGGTGGTGTCCATGTCCATTACGGACTGGGACAGTCTGTAAAATACTCACAGGCATATGCACAAATTGAAGCCATTCTCTAGTCATTAGGGATCAAAAACTGGGTAAAATTTGAGTAATAATGCCTCGGCTTGTAAGGGCCCTTAAGTCATTAGCTTAATAAACTCCTATAACCCTATAGAAATATTCCCTCTTGTAGCTTTCTGAAGTAAATCCAAATCAAAATGTAAAATGTACACGTTCCCAATAACCAAACTCCCTGGGCTCTTCTAACTCACAGGTCAGGTGACTTGCAGGACATGTTTATGAAAGCTTATGCACTCAAGACATGTATGTCAAGAAATTTACCTCAAGAGGGAAGAATGAGAAGTGAATCTTGACATTCATGTAGAGAAAACATAATTTAGAATTACGATCTGCTGACCTGCTCATAATTCTTTGTAGTGTATAAAAATTTATCTTCTCCATGTACTACAAATTAGTCAAAAATAAGACTAACAAAAATCCTGATGTGTTGTTCTGGCATTGAAAGCTAGTATATCATTGTGGCAGTGGTTGATGTCTCGTGTATTCCCTGTGTAATGGAAGTCACCCCTTAAGGATATCAGGTGTCTTAGCTAAATGGCAATTCTAAATGTCCATGACTTTTCTTTTACTTTCATTTTTAAGTCTATTTATGGACAATTTCAGGCCATTAAAGCCAATGCAAGAGGTTTAAGTTATCACACAGTTAAAAGTCTAGCTTTACTAGATTTTTCTTTTTATGTTTTTTAACCAGTTGGTTATCTGTGTGACCTTTTTACTCTTTGTTTTACTGTGTAAGGGAAGCAATTTAATTCAAAATACTCTGTGTACTTCAGCAGACAGAAGGCAGAAATGGAAGTTGAAACAAAGCCATTTCATGTCCCACTGCTGCTATTTACTGGACAGCACTGTCTGTTTTAAGTACAGACCCAACCTTAACAGTGTATAGGGGTGCTTAACAATTGTATGCACCCCTCTATGCATTGTTAAGGTAAGGTCTTGCACTATAGCAGCACTGAACCAGGACATAATTTAGCTGTTTTTTGAGCATTATCAGTGTGGTCCATCTACTACAGCAAAGCTATCAATACAAATGCTGTTTGTTTGTGTCTTTCGGCTTTTCCCGGTTAGGGGTCGCCACAGCGGAACTCCGGTCTGCTAATGATTGGCAGTAGAGTTTTACGTGCTGACTTGCCGAGCTTAATGCACAACCTTCAACGAAGGAATGCCCATTCACGCATGTCGCTATACAGAAGACGCTCTAACTGAGAATCGAACGGGCAACATCTAACTGTGAGGTGACAATGCTACCACAGCACCACCACCGATGACATAAAAATAAGCACTGAATATATGTCCTGTCAGTTCCTACAGGCTTTTGATGCAAAAGAAAATGTTACTTTGTAAATAGAGTGAGCATTATAGCAGGAGCGTCTCTCATTTAACAAAATAACCTATCAGGCCCACCTTTATAATGATGGGCAAGCCAGGTGAATCAGTAAGCATTATATGTTATATGTTAGAATAGCACCTTAAATGATTTCACAGTTATAATAATGAATCCAAATGCCAGGCAGAGCAAAGGTAGACAAAGCAGAGTGCAGAGTTCAATAGCTGACAAGATGAACGGTATAACAAAGATGACAAAAGTGGAGATGGGCTCAGAGTTAGATTGCACTAGATCCAAGTACTTGACAGATTTCTGAAAAGTAATGTACCAGTTGGAACTAACCACTGGATAACAATGATAGAATAAATGTAACGCCTTAATTAGTCCTAGATGTTATTAGTTCTGTTATCCATTAGGTATTTGAGAAGCATTCATAAAAATGTATTCCATGGAGTCCTTTGAGTATGACATGACTGACTATAACCTTGAATTCAACAAGGTGTTTACTTTGCTTACTCTCCAGAAGTGTACATTTCCCAGCCAGTTGTAGCCTTTCAGTAAACCAAATGGTAGCTGCTTTGTGCAAACTGTTGTAATTCCTAATCTGAATTCCTGTCTATAAAGGAGGAGTGACTAAAGTTAGTAAACTGCTAAGGGCAGAAACAAATATGTGTACACATGGGCTTTTATATATGCATATATATATATATATATATATATATATATATATATATATATATATATATATATATATATATATATACACACACACACACACACATACACACACACACACACACACACACACACACACACACACACACACACACACACACACACACACACACACACACACACATATGTGTGTGCGTATGTTTATATATATATATATATATATATGTGTGTGTGTGTGTGTGTGTGTATACATATACATATATATTTATTTATTTTTATAGAATTATATATGGGATGCTTATCATGGGAGGGAAATCATGTGCTTAGAAAGTGAATCAGAGTTTCATGGAGTACGTATAGATTTGTCTGTGCATTGCTGAACTGAATATGTGAAAGAAAAAAACATACACTTCAGAATATATGTATATGTTTAGTAAAGAAGGGTTAAGTCATTGTAAATGCAATGTTATGATACAAATTGTATGACTGCAGTACATTGGAGCACAGAGGATTCTTGTTCTTTGCACTCAATGGTAAAGTGATGTCAAAATTAGCATATTTAGATAGTGATGCTGTGGGGAGCAGAAAATGCCTCACCTCTGCAAAACAATATGTATTTTGCAGTTTTGTATTGTATGCATGAGGTGTAGTATTACAAACATTACTTTTACATTCGGAAGGCTCCTTTCTCTGTTAAAGTACTGATGGTCTTTGAAGATTCAAAGTCACAGTTTGGCGTTTTTGGGAAGTAAAGTTGCAGTAGTCAGTATATCAATACAGAAATGCAAATGCATGAAGAGAGGAAATTTTTAGTTTTTTTTTTTTTTATGCTCTTCTTTTGACTCTATACGTGTCATCTTATTTTTACATAATGTTGATGATTCAGCTTATTATGTATAACTATAACAAATAAATATGGAACTGAGTGTTATAAAGTCATACATTATGGTGTCTCAGTAACAGAGAAGCAAAGCTGGATAGGGTCCAGAGTATCCTGAGGACCCTGATAAAATGCCATTGTAACCATGTGAAGGCACTCTCTTGTTGTTTCTTATACTATTTTGGGTATGGAAATGGAAGCAGTGCAGAAAGCATGCTGTTCTGTCCGACCTGGATCTGAACAGTTGGAGTCAAGTCCTTCATGAATATTCATTGTATGAATATTTAACGTGTGTAAATTACTGTTTCCATGCTATTCATCTGGTTTCTTCCTCTGCCAGTTTCAGGTAAGTTATTTATACAAAAGCATTACACGAGGTGGTTTAGCCTAAAAATCATTGACTAATGTTAAAAATGTTAATGACATTATGATTTTGGATGGTGTAAAGCTTTGTAAATAACTTCACAAATAATTGTTTGTACTTTATCCTGTAAAAAGATTTGTGGTCACAAACACCATGAAGTAAAAAGAATGGTTTGTACCTGGAAGAAAATGCTGTTCAGAGATTTCTCCAGTGTCTCATTAGAAGCAAACCTGCTTTTATTGTAACAGACAGTTGTGGTTCAATCTAGCTCCCACTGAGTACTAAATGTCTGCCGACTCCCGCGGCTGTGCTGGTATCATAACACTGCTACTCTAAACATGGCAATCCAGTATGGTGACTGCGAGCTCATACATCTGCTCAGACTGCAGGTAGCACAGATTGTCTGAGTAAACAACTATCTTTCTCTTGCAACTGTACAATGTAAGAGTGCTTGCCGTAAAACAAGATGTCATGTACCTGAAATGACTACTTCCTGTAAAGAATATGATTGTGTCTTCTAAAAATCAATGCAAGCTTATCTGGCCTGCTTTATTTTATTTGCTGGTTTTAAGGCGATGTTTTGAAATTCTGAAATTTAGATATATAAGCAATATATGGTGAAAATGTATATGAAATGGAGTAACAGGGTGCCTCAGTAGGAAATATGTTCTCCAGATGTAATGGAAGTATGAATTAGAAGGAAATGGCTGTGCTGGTGGTAACAGCACACAAAAAGAAGCGCTGACAAGCATAAAAATAAACTGGGTTTCTGTTACATATTCATGCTGCACACAGTACAACAGATATAATGACGATACCACAAAGTCAGACATTTTGTCTTTATGTAAAAATTAAAATAAGAAAAAAAGTAACTTAAGTTTGGAGCAGTGTGATTATATCTGGAACTTTCTTAAACAGGGAAATAGATATATTTTAACTATTTAAGCATTCAGACCAAGTAAAGACAGTAGCAGTTATGCCTTCTTCGCTGTCTCTCATGGAGTGTTTTAAGTGTATCCTTATTTTACTCAGCTGATTGTGCAATTATCACACGTTTCCTTTCTGCATGTTCATAATACCAAGACAGCCTTTTAAAGAGCTGTATGTCAGCTGTTTGTTTCCATAGACATGTTATGTAAACTTTTTTCTAGAATGCATGAGCTACTTTCAAGCCAGCACAACATATATTTATTTCCCTATCTGCTCAGTAGTTGACTTATATGTATCAGCATCAACCCCTTTTTTTCATTTTGTACATGCAGGTGGGGTGTCCCACCAACAATAACTATCACTTAGACCCAAGGTTCACACTGCCCCATTGGCTAGAGAGATAGATAGATAGATAGATAGATAGATAGATAGATAGATAGATAGATAGATAGATAGATAGATAGACAGATAGATTTAGATACCTAGATATACCAAAATAGGATAATTAAGTAACCAAGATAATGGGAATGAATGAGAAAGAGATCTTAGGCATTACAGTTTCATAAGACGAGGGGACAGATGCATGACATGTGACTTTACATTTAAGGCTGTAACACATATATATGCTTACTATACTGCTGCATTAACTGTGCTGCTTTTTATAAACAGGGTGACTTTTGCATCATTAGCTACTAGGTCTCTATGAAGGTCAGAACACCAAGATAGCATTGTAAAGCCTCCAACTTCATTAGTCATATAGTGGGTGCAGATTTACAGCTGTAAGTAATGTAATGGGAATGGACATTTTTTTTTTTGCTAATCAGTAGTGAAAATGGGTAATGTTTTGACAATCAAGAAGTAAAATTAAAAGCAGTATGGAATAGAATAATAAAGGGAAATGAAGAATACAGCAGGGCAATGAGTCTGACTACTTTTAATACAAGTGTCTTGTTCTGGTTAAGATTACAATAAAATTAATTACAGAACACGTGACTGTCTGTCCCACCATTACAAACTAGTGTTGTAATCTGCACAAAATAATTAAATTACACAGGTCAGGGTGCTGTACTAAGCTGCTGTACAGCACTGCATGGCAAATGTAATTAAACTAAGTGCTTTGGAATGTACTTGGTAAGCAGAGCAGGTTTCCGGAAGGTTAACTAATCAGGAGCCTAAGGACAGAAATGGCATCCAGCAATGCTAGTTTGAAATGGTAGCTGATAGAGGAGAACATACAGACAGTTCTGTGTGTAGTAAACAATTGGAAGAATAACACAGAAGTTAGGGCAATATATTCTTATTAAGACTCACTTTCAGGAAGCCTGAGTTTTACTCTGACACCTGGACTTCTGTACATTGCTGCATGCACTTTTCTTAAGAACATCTTGAATATTTGCACTGCAGAGAAAAAACAATTCTCCCGTGAAGTTACAATTTTTATTCACAGCTATTTGTGCTCAAAGATATGGAACTGAAATGCAACCAGTGCCAGTAATTATAGCTACATATATAAAAAGCTGCCAGAAAGGGCTTTGCTTTCATAGAAATGTCCCAAAGGCACAAGTATTCAGACCTTCATATAAAGCTGAGTATTATTTGGCTTGCAGGATCTAGATCAAAAGCTTTTTTCAAATCATGCCCAATTGGACTTTGACTTTATGACCAACAAAGAAGAAAAAACACTACTAGAACAGTACTACAACACTTCCACAATGACAATTACAACAGTGTAGATATCTTGGTCACATGTTTTCCAGCTGGAAGTACATCATTGTGAGAGGGACTGGTTGATTTTGTTCACATTAGTGCAGGATACTTTTGGATTTCAGTATTCACTGGCAGATACTTGCTTAGTGAATATATAAGAATCTCACAGTGGCTCACAAACAGAGAAGAAACAGGGCCAGGGAGTGACTGATGCCATGTCAGACTCTAAGCTGGTCACGAGCTCAGTCCCCAGCCACAGTGTCCCACAGGCCCAGTTTTGTCGGCCATTATTTTTCATTGACTGACAAATGTGCCAAAGATTGCTCATGACTTAATTTGAAGATGGGCAGATGAGGGGCACCAACATGGACAGCAGATCTCCTCCAACAGACATCAGAATCAAAGGACTCCATAGAAATGGATAACTGGTGCCAGAAAGCTGGCCTTATGTATAGTCATAAAAATGTATAGTCATAAAGGTAACAAATTCAAAATGCCACAAGTAGGTGCACCCATGGTAAGAATCCATTGAGTGGGGAGAAGTTATCAGGGACCTGGGGACCCAGTTTGACGGGACCCTCTCAGACACTCTACATTGCCCAAAGTGGTTTTGAATCCATTAGGCACACGGTTCATTGATCCCAGATCAGGGCCCACCATGTCATCAAGGATTCACACATAATGATTGACTATCTGACCAAGCATCTGAATGTCTATACCCCCCACACCCTGAGCTACGCCCATACCTAATCATACCCCACACACAACACCAAAGCTCCCCAAAAAAGAACTCACCATGCCAAAAATGAAAAGTCCACATATGTCGAAGAAACTCCAGCTCCTGCTCAACTCTATTCGTCTGCTCAGACATCATCTGTGCCTGACACTTGTGCCTGGTCCAGCCCGGAATTCCAGGACCAAAACCAGCTCAAAAAATCAAATCCACCAGAGCCACGAGCAAGACTTAACACGAGACTTATATATAACACCGGATGGATATGGAACCGGGCGAGAGGACAGATTCATCACCCCTACGGAGAGGATCCCATCCAGTCCATGTGGAGGCAGAAGCCCTCACACTCACTGCTCAATCTTAAATCTTCTGAGTGGATGATGGGAGATTACCCGACCTCGGAATCATGTATCACTGCTGGCTGGACAGACAGCAACAAACTAATGGGTAGTATTCTCATCCCTAGGGGGGGTGAAAGCCACACACACTCTGGCTAGGCTTATAAATGCCCTAGGGCAGATAGCCTAGTATGAACCTATGAACCTATGAACCTATGAACCTATGACTTGTATGTTATTGTCATCCTGTATTCTCCAATTATTGTTGGCAATCTGTTGACTTGATGGTAATGTCTACCATAGCTCACTGGTGTTCTCTACAGTGACTCTGTATTCAGATGCTACAACTTATACAACCGTATCCACAAAGCATACCAGTGTTCCCATCTGGAAGAGCTGCCCACTTACCCAAGACTCTTTCCACTTCTGTCTTTTGCTCTGTTTTTCCACTTTTAAGGAAAAATATTACTCCTTAAAGCAGAACTCTGTTTTGTACAGGGTGTGCTGATGTGGAGCTGGGTTTGTGGCCTGTTCTTCTGATGACTGTTTGTTTCTGTGCAGTTTATCTTCAATGTGTCTGTGCAAAATTGTTTGACTACCTGCCATGGGATCTATAACCATGAATGAGTTGCAAACCTAGTATGAGGAACCAATAGATGGGATTTAATACACAATGTTCTGTCTGGTGTAATTGTATTTATTTATATATTTTATTGTTTCTAAGTAAGTAGATGGGAGGACCATTACATATCCATTTTAACCACAAGTGAAGCTATGAGAAAACGCAAAACTTTGAAAAGAGCATATACAATAATGCAGCTTTACAACATGAAAACATATCAAAATAAACAGTATGACATAAAGAAGCCAGCAAAATGAGAATGATAGTCCATGTAGTCTGTCTGTTACTGCCAACATAAGGCAGCTCCCCCTCTGTCCTCCATCCTTCCAGGAATCCCAACATCTTTTAAAGATTTATTGTACTAAGTAACTCACACAAAATTTTTTGATAGCACTCCTTCTTCATTGTGACTAAGCTGAAGACGGATTTATATTTTTCTTTTCCAGAGTTCAGTTTATTTCATTTTTATATTAGTTTTAGTGTGGTAGAAGTTGATTTATTGGTATGATATATATTTAAAAGTTTCCAGCATGGCGTCCACCAATACCATTAATTTCAGCAAGTAATTTCATATGTCCACCACATTCTTCAGGGAAAAAAAATGTATTTCCTTATCTTATTTTTTATGAATTAACTTCTGTGTCTTTGGAGCTTTTTTTTTCAAAACCACAAATTTTATTGAACTTTCAGTGAAGAAATACAAACTCCAAACCAAATACCAACTGCAGTTCCCATTAAAAGTGGCATTTATCCTCCAAGCTCACATGCAACAGAAATAGGTACCTTTAAAGACAAGTGTTTCAGTGTTAATGTTGTTAGTTCATATTCATAGGTTCATAGATTAATGCTAGGCTAACTGCCCTTGTGGGCCATTTTAAGCCTAGCCAATTACCCTATGTAAGAATCAAACCCTACACCTTGTGTCTATAAGGTAAACACCTTACCCATTAAAAAAACTCCCATTTATGACAGTATTGCAGATTTGTAACTAAATTGCAACATTAGAATGGAAACATCCACCGGTGTTACTGCTCATAAAACTCTTTCAGTCCACTTCCTACTGTTTACTAACTCCCACTCTTTTTCCACAGTCTTTCTTCTTCCCTTCCCTTGGATCTTCTAACTAATCTGTTGAGTCTTCATACTGGAGCCAAACCACTGTGTATTAACATATTTCTATTACACTCCCCACAAATACCCTCTCTACTTGCTCAGCCATATTATCCTTCAGTTCTACAATGTTCTTGGGTACCGGATCTGTTTCAGAATTCCATTTACTAGTAGTAACATCAAACCTAGATTGGCCTTCTCATACTTAACCCACACTCCCATTGGTGAATAGCCACAGTTAGTTCAAAGGTTCTTTTGATTGCTTTTGACAAAAGTTATAAAAAAAACTCCTTGAATTGATGCATATGTTTCTAATGCCAACTATTATTTGTTGATCTCTCCAACGTATATTTTACATATGTGGAAACATATATATATATATATATATATATATATATATATATATATATATATATATATATATATATATATATATATATATATATATATATATATATGTATATATTTCTAGGACTATTGAACGGAAGTTCAGTAGTCCAAATCCACAATCACAGAACACACTTTAACGAAAGCATTTTCACCCAAAAAATGCTTTTGTTATAGTGCGTTAAAAAAAATAAATAAATAAAAACAATAAATCTACTTTTATGCAGGGGCAAGCCCCTCTGCACCCCCATGTGGGGGGCTGTGCCCCCCACACACCCCCTACTTTAATATTCTCACTCCGAGATTGCACTGCAGTGAGGAAAAGGGAATATTCCCTTATCTGCACCGTAGTTTGATCTCCGCAACAGTCATTCCCCAACGACTCCCTCTAGCTGCAGGCATACTTCCGCGAAAGTGCTTTTTCGAAAAAAATCACTTTCGCGGAAGTATGCTCGGCTGTTTGTGCTTCGGTGAAAAGTTCCTTCGGGGATCAGTACCGATCCCATATATATATATATATAGTAGATATAAAAAGTTTACATATCCCTGTTAAAATGCCAGGTTTTTGTGATATAAAAAATAAGACCACAATACATCATTTCAAAACTTTTCCCACCTTTAATGTAACCTATACCTGTACAATTCAATTGAAAAACAAACAAATCTGTTAGAGGAAAAAATATAAAAAATAAAAAATGTACAATATGCTGGTTGCATAAGTGTGCACACCCTTAAACTAATACTTTGTTGTGTGTGCACACCCTTAAACTAATACTTTGTTGAAGCAGATTTTGATTTAATTACAGCATTCAGTCTTCTTGGGTAGGAGTCTATCAGCATGGCACATCTTGACTTGGCAATATTTGCCTACTCTTCATTTCAAAAGTGCTCCAAATCTGTCAGATTGCGAGGGCATCTCTTGTGCACAGCGCTCTTCAGGTCACCCCACAGATTTTCTATTGGATTTAAGTCTAGGCTCTGGCTGGGCCATTCCAAAACTTTAATTTTCTTCTGGTGAAGCCATTCTTTTGTTGATTTGGATGTATGCTTGGGGTCATTGTCATGTTGAAAGGTGAAATTCCTCTTCATCTTCAGCCTTCTAGCAGATGACTGAGGTATTGGGCCGAAAGTAACTAGTATTTGGAATTGTTCATAATAGCCTCCACCTTGACTAAAGCCCCACAGTTACAGCTGAAGAAAAGCAATCCCAAAGCATGATACTGCCACCACCATGCCTCATCATGGGGATGGTGTTCTTTTGGTGATGCAAAGTGTTGTTTTTGCACCAAAAGTACCTTTTGGAATTGTGGCCAAAAAGTTCAACCTTGGTCTCATCAGACCATAACACATTTTCCCACATGTTTTAGGGAGACTTTATGTATTGTTCTGCAAATTTTAGCTGGGTCTGGATGTTCTTCTGTGTAAGAAAAGGCTTCCGTCTTTCAACCCTACCCCATAGTCCAGACATATGGAGAATACTGGAGATTGTTGTCACATGTAGCACACAATCAGTACTTGCAAGAAATTCCTGCAGCTCCTTCAGTGTTGCTGTAGGTCTCTTGGCAGCCTCCCTGACCAGTTTTCATCTTGTCTTTTCATCAATTTTGGCAGGACGTCCAGTTCTTTGCAACATCACTGTTGTCCCATACTTTCTCCACTTTTTGATGACTGTCTTCACTGTGTTCCATGGTATATACAATGCTGTGGAAAATTTTTTGTACCCTTCTCCTGACTGATACCTTTCAGCAATGAGATCTCTTTGATGCTTTGTAAACTCTTTGTGAAACATGGCTTTTGCTGTAGCAGGCAACTGAGTAAATGTCAGGAAACTCCTACTAGGACAGCTGAACTTTATTTGGGGTTAATCAGAGTCTCTTTAATTAATGGCAGGTGTGTACCCAAGAAGACTCAATGTTGTAATTAAATCAAGAGGTGCGTCAACAAAGTATTAGGTTAAGGGTGTGCACACACAACAAAGTATTACTTTAAGGGTACACTTATGCAACTAGTGTATTGTACGTTTTTTATTTTTTATATTTTTTACCCTAACAGAAATATATATATATATATATATATATATATATATATATATATATATATATATATATATATATATCAATGTATATGGATTATAAAAAATATGTATGGGGAATTTTCAAGAAAAATTTTAAACCTTTTTGATTTTGTAGAACATCTGGGTGGCAGATAAATCTCATACTAGTTCTCCCATTTAATATCCAAATCTAAATGGTTTTCCCTTTTCTACTTTGTCTTTTCTGCTACTTCCTTTTTTCTTAACTGCAAAATCTTACAGGCCTTGTTTATCTGTTTCTTGGTTGACACTGCCTTACCTTCTATTTGCAGTATGAACTTTCCTAACTCTGCCATATCCATTGTCATCTTTCATTTAATATTTACTTAAACTTCACTAACAGTTGTGTATATCTGAAAGCTTCAACTGCTCTCTAGCTATATTTTTGTTTTACTTCTTCCCATGTTAGGAGCCTATCTGTAATTCTTAATTTCTCCAGTACATTACTTCAAACCAATTCTACTTCATTCTATAGCAATGCTGTTGGTTTCCTGAACCCTTTTATTATATCCATTAGGAACTATTTAATCTCCCTATACTCATAAATCTGTCTGTTTAAGAAATGTTTTAGGTATCTTTGCAACTTGGCCCACATATGTATAGCCAGCTATCAAACTACCTCATAAAGTCAGATGGACAGTCAGATACGATCCCATGATAAGCTGTCATGAGTAAGAGCTAACCTCTTCCATCTCACCCAAAAGGGAGCTTACTGACCTAAATATAATATTGTCCACTGTGGACCACTGCAATAATCTACCAAATCCTGTAGACCCAATCCCCCAAACTCTGTAGGCATTGTTACCTTCTTCCATGCTACTTTAGCCTGATGGTTGTCCCACAGGTTCATAGGTTTGTACTAGGCTATCAGCCCTAGGGCCAATACAAGCCTAGCCATAACAATTCTCTGGCTATTTCTTCCCACACTATTTACTTCCCTGGACCCCTGTCTAGCAGGGTGACTGAAGTGATCCCGGGCTGAATTTCCTTTCTCCCATCCAATCATCAAGGTTCCTTTTGAAGAGGGCCAAAGAGGCACTCTGCTTGACATGTATGGGCAGTCTAGTCCAGAGTCTGGGGAGTCTCTGGGTCAGGAACCTATCCCTCCAGCATGTTTTGTTTATTGTGATGACAAAGTTTAGATCCCTGGAGCGTGTAGCTCTGAGGGATTGGGATTTCTTCAAGTGTAGCATGTCCAACAGCTCTGGGTTTGACATGGCCTTGTATGTTAAGCAGAGATTGCCTCTGAGTAGACGATATGCCACAGAGTATAGCTGGAGGTTCTTAAGGTGGTCCACGTAGGGCAGCTGCTTTAGGCCTGTGATTCTTTTAGTGAGGTATTTCTGCGGCCTTTCCAGTTGTTGCAAATGTCTTGAGAGGTATATACCAAATGGGGCATTGTATTCTATAATGGGTCTAATGAGGGATGAGTACAGTGGGACAATGACCTCCTTTTTTCTGGATGAAAAGCCCTTAGTGATGAGGTGTGCCACATAGAAGGATTTCCTGACTGTTGTGGCGATGTGGTTATCGAAGGTGAGACCACTGTCCACCTGTGTCCCTAAGTGTCTTATCACACTTTCGGTCTTTAGTGTACTGCCACCTATGTGGTAATTCACAGGTACATGTTTTTTTCCCAACGGGGATAACTATACATCTCTTGGCATTGAGCTTGAGCCCATGGCTCTGGCACCAAGCATCTGTTTCTGTAAGGCCCTTTTGTAGAGTATCCACATCATTTGGGGATTCAATAATGGCTCCCAGTTTGCAGTCATCTGTGAACTTTGTTAGCCAGAGTCCCTTAGTGTTGGCCTGTACTTCAGAAAAGTAGATGCCAAACAAGAGTGGTCGAAGGACTGAACCCTGAGGTACTCCTCTTGTCACTTTTCTGAAGCTGGATTTGGAGTCGGCTACTTTTACAGTGTGGGTTCTGTCAGTAAGCCAGTTGGCAACACATCAAGTGATGTAGGGATTAATGCCCAGCTTATAAGTATATCTATGATTTCAGAGTGGGGGATGGTGTCAAAAGCCTTGGCAAGGTCTAGATAGGCTGTGTGGACCACCTTACCCTTGTCCATGGCTCTGGAGACTGATTTGAAGAAGTCATTCAGGTTCAGGAGACAAGATCGGCCCTTCACAAACTCAAACTGGGTGGGGTCCAGTGTTTGAAGGTTGCCAATGCCTTTGTTTATAAGTTCCATGGTAATACGCTCCATGACCTTGCAGACAAGGCTCGTGAGACTGATGGGATGGTAGTTTCCAGGATCCAAGGTGGATCCCCCCTTGTAGAGTGGGATAACTGTAGCTCTGTGCCACTGAGTCGGCACGAAACCTGAGGTGAGCCTATGATTAAACATGACACTTAGGTGAGGTGCCAGTTCATATTGTAGTTCATGTAGTACACAGCCCGGGATGTCATCTGGTCCCATGGATGCTGTATTCTTGGCTTTAGAGAGTGCGTTTTGTACCTGTGTGGCCATTATTACCAGAATTTGGCAATCTTCCAGTATTGAGATGGGCCGTTTAGGGGGTGAGAGGGGGGTAATGTTGGCACTGAATTGATCTGCCAGGATATTGGCAATATCCTTCAGATCAGTATATTTAATGCCATTCTGTTTTAGCTCAGAGCAGATCTGAGCATTGCCATTTAGATTCTTGACATAGTTGTAGAATGCCTTGTGGTTGTCTTTGGAATCTTTGGCAATTTTATTTTCGTAACTAGCTTTGGAGGATTTTATGAGGGATGTCAGTTTCTTACTGAGGCTGGTAAGGGAGTTTTTGTTGTAAAGTTTGTTTATGGCAGGTGACCACCAGATTGGCTTCCTTTTTTTGGAGGAGAGCATCTTGGTTCTATTTGAGATGGCACGATTCATGCATGAGTGGATGTGCTCGTAAAGTGCCTTACTGTAGGATTCAGCAGTCGAACTTTCAGTTCTCATCTGCATGGGTGTCATGACGTTTGTCACTTCTGACTTGAGTAGCATGAAGTTGGCTTTGGAGAAGTTTTTTATGGAGGTTTCCTTACTGGGGGGTGGAGGTGGGATGCGGATGTTAAGGGTGATTAGCTTATGGTCAGACCTGACTAACGAGGGGGTGACCATAGGTGTGGAGCATCAATTTCCCACATTGGTAATGACCAGGTCTAGGATATTGGAGCCCCTGGTGGGACTATGGATTAGTTCATCCAGGGGATTGGAATTTATGAATTCCAAGAACCGTTGGGCAAAGGTGCTGGTACACAAGTAGTTTTCCCAGTTAATGGCAGGGTAGTTAAAATCACCCAGTATTAGGGTGTTTTGTTCTATCTCAATATTTTCCAGTATGTTTAGAAAGGTGTAGTGAGAATCTTGGGGCATGGTGGGGAATCTGTAGCAAGCTAAAATTTGGATTGCAGTCTTACCTAGTGTTAGTTGCACCTGGAGAATTTCAGACGCATTGTGTTGGGCAACTAGCCTGGTGGTGTGAATATCCTTGGTGAATTTGGACACTCCTCCACCTTTAGTGTTTTGGTCCTGGTTTGGTGGCCGAAAAGTATGATAAGAGTTGTAGCCTGGTATTGCAGGGGTGCTCTCTGGAGCCTTAAACCAGGTCTCAGTTACTGCACAGATATTGATGTTCTCCATTTTTAGGAGTGCCTCGAGAGAGTGCATTTTGAGGTTTAGACTTCTAGCATTGAGTAGCATTACCTTCAGATTTTGCATGCTTGTACCTGTTACAGTGGTGGTTTTGTCATTTGAACTTTCTCTAAAAAAGGCACTATAGGGATGGCAAGAGCCTTAGCCAGTAACCTGAATCCCAGGGGCGACAGGTGCAGACCATCTCTGGCAAAGCATCGTGGTCTGTCGATCATGTCGTCCCAGGCAGACAGATACTGGATCCCCTTACAGAATTCTTTTTTTTTTTGCCTAGTTGAAGAATTATTGTATGAAAGACAAAAAGTACTTGCCTGTCATATAAAAGTAAAGATAAAAATGAACATTTTATAGATTGAACCATTTTCTCTAAATCCATTAAGGTTAACTTCCACCTGTTAAACTGCTTACATTTATATTGTCATGGCTGTTGGTTTTGCTTAACATTATGTCATAGCTAGGAAAAAAACAAATTCTTGCAGCCAATCAAGCAATATTGGCATATTTCATCTGAATTTACTAAGTAAGTTAGGATATCTTTCAGAAAGAGGGAAGTCTTAAGTTGCTGCCCAGCCTTCTTACAGTCTATCTCAAAATCCCTTAAAAAATCAAGGCTGCAAAGCATCCAATGCTCTAGATGCAATGCAAAGCATTATGGAGACATAGAACAACATAATTTCTTACCTCTAGATAGTTGAAACATGCTAAGACGCTATAGGTTCTTAGGTCAGTACTAGGCTAGCTCCCACTGAGGGCCATTTTAAGCCTAGCTAGTTTAAATTTTTGTGCTCTAATTACCCTATCCAATTTGGTAAGGATTTGCCTTACCTATCACATGGTCGATAATTATGTATTACCCCTAGTGAAAATTACTGGGATCATAACATAGATAATTTGAAGGGATGTCATATGATATGCCAGAGTCATCCAGTTTTAACATATTTTAATGCAGCAATTGCTAAAGCTCTCGTGGATCTCCAAGGATGCCTGGTAATTCTTCCTGTTTCTACTTCCATTATTTTCACTACCATCCACTCTTTCACCTTTTAAAAGGTTTGGTCTATTTGTTAATCATTTATGAAAACTGTTTCTGAGAAGGAAGTTTATTAACAAAATAAACCAATCCCAATGAAAGTTTTTGAAATGTATCCCACCATCTTATCTTTCAGTGCTTTTTTTTTTTTTGGCCTAGCTGCTTATAGTCTTAACTATAGCTCATCAGTCCTTATCAGTTCATAGGTATTTTCTAGACTAATGACCACAAGGGCCTTTTTTAACCATAGCCATGCATCCCAAATCTCTGACAAGTTCTGGTACCTTTGTTAAGTGTAAGCAGAGTACTGCTTACCAGCATCTACCTTCTAGACAGAATATTGTATCTGTTTCCCATGGGTGTTTGTTTTTCCCATATCACTGGTGGTGCAGCGGTAGCATTGTTGCCTCACAGCAAGATGTTCTCCCGTTCGATTCTCGGCTGTAGTGCGGGGAGTGCCTTCTGTGTGGAGTCTGCATGTCCTCCCCGCGGTTGGGTGGGCATTCGAAAGACATGCGTAAATGGGCGTGCCTTCGTTGAAGGTTGAACGTTGAGCTGGCACCTTGGCATTCGTGAAAATCTACTGCCAATCATTAGTGAACTGGAGTTCCACTGTGACGACCCTTAACCGGGAAAAGCTGAAAGACAACAATAACTGTAAGTAATTGTTCTTTCAGCTTGTCTCTCTGGTCTCCAAAGACAGCCCTCTGTTTCTTAAGCTGTTTAAGGCTCCTAGAATGCTTATCCTTTCTCCAGTTTCAAAAGTTGTGAAACCTGATGTAATGTACTGGGAATCTCCATTTATTAATTTCCTCCCCAGTTTCTCCCCCAATAAATGTAACTACCTAGCCAAATTACTCCATATCAGCAGGTATAAGAACTATGTGCTGTGCCCTTAGGATTGTGTTCCAATATGGTGCAAGCCCTACCAGCTCCTGACAAGCTATTAAATGTAAGTGAGTAATATAAATGGCATACCAGTCTACCTAGTACTTTTGCTATCACTGATTACCGCGTTATTAATGGCTTAAACAACCTTCCTTATCATGACTGTGAACTCTGTCTTACATCAAGGCTCTTAGTTACAATATTCTAGTCTCATAGAGTTAATGTAATACTCTAGTGGATTACTGTTATATTATCCTTAACCTTCTTCAACTAAGATCAATTTATACTTCGTGGCATATATATTCACAAGTATAATCCTTCCCAACCAATATCTCCTTATGTCTGTTCCTTCACAATCAATAATGGGGCCACTCACATGGTCAAAAAAAAACTATCCTTTATTTTGCTCCAGTGTAACTTACATTGAAACCATGACTAAGCTCCATTTTTGCTAGTTTATGTTCACCCTATTCCCTTGTAATGCCGCTACCTGATCTTTTGCCTTTCATATAAAAGCCTTAATCTTTCAATGGGATCCATTAAGTCATTCACATTTCAGAATAATGCATACTCTGCATTTCATCAGTAACTATGTTTAACTACCTCATTTTTGCAAGTCGGTCCCTCATTCCTTGCCAGTGCATGCATTCAGTATTATTAATAAGTATCAGTACCCCACAAACATATTGTTAACCCCTTAGCAACTAATAAAGCAATTATAACTGTATAACTGTATAATGATAAACATTCTTAACTTTCAATGCAAAACTGTCTGCTGTAAATGGCATACCCTTCACCTCGGCTCTGTCATCATTTGTTCTAAACCTGCCACAGATGTTATTCCACCCGGGAAACCTTTAAATAACACAGTTAATATATCCAGTTAACTTCCTGCTACCACAGTGTCACTCCCACATCCACATTTTATGTAACCCCACAGCAGTCCTAGATATTGTCACTAAGTTCAAATCCCTTTCCTGTCATTGGGATAGCATCCATTGCATAGAGAATATCTAAACACTAGCATTAGCATAAGAAATACGTAACCCTGTTGAAACAATTACAGTTCTAATGAACTACAGGCTCTTATATTCTATGATGTATTTAACAAATTTTTTTTCATTTTTATTTTATTTAATAGATCCATCCCCCTCTCATTGATTTTATACCTTTGAGGAATGGCTTGCACACATTGACTGAACTAGTTGCCTGTTTGTTGCATCCAAACTAACTGTATTCAAACTCTAAAATGAAATACTTGGTGCCAAAGACAGAAATTACTATTGACATTTATTTATTGCTCAACAATTGACCCGTCCAGATAAATAGCTGCATTTAGGTTTATGTCTTATAGCATAGTTACAAACCCTGTTTGCTCATTGCCTGTTAAGTTTAATCTGTAGATTTTTTACATTGCAGTACTAAAGTTGTTGAATGATGTCCAAGTATTAAAATATGCACACTCTCTAGACTGATTGTATTAGCAGATTAGTTGTTTCTACTCCAGTAGGGTATTTTATATAATGAGATATGGCCCATGTATCACGTTTTTGTTACTTTTTTAAACTGACATGAAGCCTTTCAAAAAGTACCTCCAAATTATCCAATCAGGATCATGTTCTACCTTCAGATTTATTGCAGAATAGTAAGTGCCACTGCTTTGGATTATAGATCACCAGCCAGAGCCAGATCCAGCACTATGTGACCTAGGCAGTTGCCTGGGGCCCGCTGGCTGGGGGGCTCACTAGCCAGGGGGCTAACATAACATTTCATTTTTAATTAAAAAAAATTAAACTTACATGTATGCATTTTTAACAATGTTCTTCTTTTAGGAATGCACTCTGCATCTCTGCATGCATCAATGCACACATAGCAACATTCCTGCTGCTTCTCTGTATGTGTTGAAACATACATGTTAAATATTACAGTTTCTTCAATTTCATGCATGGAATTTAAACTTAGGTCCCTGTTCTTTCAAATTAGATGAACTTGCTGGGGTCCTGGTTCCTTCAAACAAGACATGTGTTCCATCTTTCTTTGGCAAAGTGTGTGTGTGTGTGTGTGTGTGTGTGTGTGTGTGTGTGTGTGTGTGTGTGTGTGTGTGTGTGTGTGTGTGTGTCTGTGTGAAATGCCCTAGGTAGGGATGGCTGGTCAGTCGTCAATTAACTTGCTCAGGCATAAACCCTGTACCTGTACATTGGTTACAGAAGACAGCAGTCTGAATTCTCTACACCAACTGCCAGCCTGTTTAAATGTTTCAGTGCATTTTTTCAAGGAATTGCGAGTTTCAATGCATTTTTTTTCACGGAATTGTGAGTCTCAATGCATTTTTCAAGGAACTGAGTTTCAGTAAATTTTCAAGGAATTGTGAGTTTATTATTGCTCATTCTATGTCTGTTTTCAATGTGCAGTTGTTTTCTTTAGCAAATGTCCATCAGTGTTTCTGCTCTAGGATTTGAAAGCAGTGTTAGTAGCATACGTCCCTTTCATATAGAAGGCTATGGGTTCTTCTCCCACACTCTGTAGATAGATCACAGATACTGTGGTGTACTTTAAGGGGGGATGGGGTGCTATACTCCTGAATGTGTCCTCCTTTGGATGAGATGCCTAGTAACTATGAACCTGCTTTTAGTTTGCCATCCATTCCCTATTGCAATATTACCAGCTTACCATTTTTTGTTTTGTTTTTATGCAACATAGGCAATTTATTCAAGGGCAGCAGACACTGAATTTGTAGATGAAATAATGAAATATAAAGTTGTTTGCTAGAAGTAGCCTCTTCTTTAGCTATAGATCTCCTTAATGTGGAATTATTCAGATGATTTGATTTTTATTTCTGCAGATATTGTACATGTTGACTGATATTGGTGAATTTTAATGACCGAAGTCTGAGTGGCCTTTTATGGTTGAAATGTTCTGAAATGGGTAGTTTTGCCATTATTGATTCATATGTTTTGATTCATTGCTTACTGGAAAAAAATGTTCAAAACTACAAATTTTAAACACACTCTAACAAGTGGTTCTGTATTATATAGGTAATATAATTTAATAAAATCAGGAAGGTGAATCAAAGAACACATGCATGTATATATGCATTGTCATAAAAATGTGTGCAAGGGGCCTATGGTTTGAAAATACCCCAAAGGTAAGCTTAATCTGTCACTGGCCAGATGCATTTTCTTGGGTTTCAGTGCTGTTTCAATGAATGTGAGTTTCAAGGACAGAGAAGTTTACTGTTATGCTAAGTCTGTTTTCATTATGAGACTGTATTGTTTTGTTTAGCAAACGGCAATCGGTGTTTGTGATATAAAATTTGAAATAATAGTTTTAAATTAAATCCAAGTATCTGTAATGATTTTAGAAGCAAAAAAGAAAATAGTGTGTACATTGACAGCTTTGAACAGTGTTTATAGTGACTAGGGAGAAATAACCAAGTAATGGGACACTGGAATGGCTGTGGGGGTACTGATCCATTACCCTGCCTAGGGCCCCATTTGACCATGATATGGCTCTGTCACTAGCATAAAGTTTAAATCTGTATCATGATGGCCTCACTGGAGTGCATCAATATACAAAGAAAACAATATTATTTCCAGTACTTAACCTTTTGTATTCTCCTATGTGGATGATAGATGGGGGATGATATTGTCCCTTTGACATTTCCATAACCTATTTTGCATGAAACAAAACTGCTAAACTGAGGCATTACTTGACTCTATGGTATAGAAGTTTTAGCCCTGACTACACCCCAGATAGCCCAAGTTCAATTACCAACCCAAGCACAGGAGGACCCTGGCAGGGATAATTGTGATAAGCCAATGCCAGTTGCTCCATGGTGGAGAGAGTCCTTCCATTTGAGCTACATCTTTGGGAAGCCTGGAATGCCGCTCTCACATCAGATACATGGGCATGGTACAACCTGTTGAGGAGTGCACACATTCTAACTAGGGGATGGATATGTGGAAGCACTCTCTGACAAAGGTCGGTCTGTAGTTCTGCTGTTGGCTGTGTAGGCCAAAGTAGCAGATGCCAGGAATTAAGGTATATCTGAGATTACAAGCCCAAAACTTAGGTCAGCATTATGTAAAATACTTTAGGATGAAATAAGAGTCCATAAAGAGTAAACCTGTGCCTCAGTATAGAAACAAATTTATTGGTCACTGATGGCAGTTATTTAGTTGTTATAGCATGGCAAAGCATTACATAACATAGCATTGCATAGCAGAGCATGGCATGGCTGATGTTAGTAATCAGTTCTTCAGTAGGAACTGAACATATTTCTGAGCAGCAGGAATAAATATTCGGATTACAATGGAAACAAATATTGTAGTAGGCTCCCTACTGAAATGTGAGCATCCATAATGCTGGGTACTGACAAATCAAAAAATAATGATCAAAAGGGGTTACTATTACATGAACAAACTTTTCAAAGTTCGAATGTCATATGGTCAACACCATATGATCGAACTTTGAAACATTCAAAGGTTAAATGTAATGGCGCTGTACAGTGCAGAATGGGAGAATTTCCATTTTCTGCACTGAAGTGCAATCTCGGAGTTGGTATATTTAAGTAGGAGAGATGTGAGGGGTACAGGAAGGCTTGCCCCCCCTGCTTGGAGCATTAAGGTAAGCTTTTTTTTATGTTTTATTATATATTCAAAGTTTCAAACTTCGATCATATGTTGTCGAACATATGGGATTTGAAGATTTGAAACTTCGAATATATAATATAGACCCGATCAAAAGTTCAGGAGAAGAGTGGATCTCAAACATTGTTCTTCTACTTTAAATTTATTTTATGCAGGGGAGCAAGCCCCCATGCACCCCCCAATGAGGGGGGCAAGCACCCCACCCTCAAACCTGTATATACTAACTCTGAGATTGCCATATCTAAGAGAAAAGGGAATATTCTGGGAAGCATCCATCTCAGACTTAGTATATGTAAGTTCATGTTTTTGCCCATTCAGCCTCCTTCTTTTGGCACACTGTAGCAGGTCTCATCATTTCAAATGGTTCCTGTTGTTGTGTATGCTATTCAGTATCAAAATTCAGATGTACAAGACTTCCAAGATAGTTACACACTGAGAAACAGCTTAATTTCACTTTTCTCGATGTGAAAACAGAAAGTCAGAAAAAAGAGCCAGTGAATTTGTCTTTCAGAATAAATTTCAGTTTCTGGCTAGCAAGTGCACTGCCTGGATGTAAGCAAAGAAGAATTTCAAATAACCTAAAAGAAAATTAATCACAAAAGGTGAGGAGAAAACACTGTCTGGGAAGAATTATGCAGCTGTTCAGCAAAAAAGCAGTTTAAGCTCTAGCTTTGGTGCAAGACATGACTTCCAGTAATCTAAAAGAAAAAAAATAAGTCAAATGTGCTCAGAGCTGATTAAAATAAATGAAACACTGAAGGAGTATATCAGCTCAAATAACAAAAGGCTGGAAAAAATGGAAGAAGCTGTAAACAGATATTCAGAAGAGCCTATAAAACTGCAAAAATCAGAGGTCAAAATGAAGAAATGGCTGGATTAGTATGAGACTGTTGAAGAAGAGATGTTTCAGAAAATGGTAGACTTAGAGAACAGACCATGTTGGGAAAACCTGTGATTTTCTGATGTACCAGAGAACCTGAAAGGAATATACTATATTAATTTTATGAAAGCACAAATAAGCAACTAGACTGGTATTCCACAGCAGGAGTTGTTAACTGAAAGGGCAGATCATGTGTATGCTCCAAACCTGGCCATGAGAAATTAATCAAGACTCCTAATAGTAAAGATGCAATCCTACCAGATGAAAGAGTTGATTCTGACAAAACAGTGGCAGAAGGACAAAGTTAGAGACAGTAGAGCATTTGTAGAAAATGATTAGTCAGTGTGCAAAAGGCAGAAGAAGAGTAAATTTATTCCAGCAATGAGGGAATATCGATAAGCAGGTATGAGATTCTAGCTGCTGTATCCAGCTATCTTCAGAATATTTTTCCTGGAGGGTCAAAATCATTTTTGATGTAAAACATGTTAAGGAGAAAATACAAAAATGTATCCAACAAAAAGTGAGCTGTAAAATGTAAGGGAATTCTGCTTCTTAGTTTTCTGATAATAAAGTTCATAGAGAGACTATGCCAGTGAAACCTGTTCCAGTGTTCCAAAGGAAAATGCTTTAGAGGGAGAAAAAAGCACAGGAGTTAAATAGAAGAACCAGGAGTACATTGGAAATGAACCAGAAAGTGCATTTGGGAGATGGAGATCAACAGGAAGAAAATCAACAATTCGGATATTAATGAATAAATGTAGGATTACAAAGCATCAGTTGCATTTGTGAAATATGGTGGAACAAGAAAACTTAGAAATATTGGAATTTAGTGACTTTGTTAAACTTGTAGGGTCTCCAAAGCATATGCCCTACTTTATATCATTAACGTTTGGAAGAATATTAATGAGACAGGAAGAAGAAGGAAAGAGATAACAATAAGTAAAACAGTTTTTTTATTAACAATATTTTTTATAAAATATGACATATACTGCAAGTTAGAAAGTACATTTTTTTCAGTTATTTATGTGTGTAACAGGAAACTAAAATAAAAAGGTACCCCTTCATCCTTCTTCTTTCTTTATTTCTTCTTGTTTCATTTTTAAGAAGTTAAGACACTGCAGCATAAAATGTGAAGAAAGGCTGGACAAAAGCACATGATACAAGTAAAACTGATATGCTTTTTCTTACTTTTGCATAGGGGAATGACTGGATTAAGGCCCTTGGCTTGATCTAATAACATGTTTTAAGGGGAAACCAGTAAATAATACTAAATGTAATAAACATTTTCCTAAAGCAAATAAATGTACACAGTGCAACATAAGAAGGTTGTGGCTGAAGGCAACAGTAACTCTGGTTCTCATCTTTATATGGAGACAAGCTGATAAGGGCAATAAAAACAGCATACTTCTTTCAATGGCTAGGAGATAATGTTTTCTGAAAGTATTCAAGCTGTTTTCTACAGCTGTGACAGTAATAAAAATAAGGCAAAACCAGACAGCACTTAGTGTAAGTAGAAGCACAGGCAATGTCATCCAGCTTAACATAGATAACCTTTATTATACGTCAGTTCAAGCCTGTTAGTGTACCTGTCAATCTGGGACAATTGTTCCTATTAGTAGGGTTAAGCTTCATTATTTGAAGATGCACATAGTTTTGTGTGTTTGGATTAAGTTAATAGGTTATGGGGGTATTCTTGGGGTGTGTTTATTTTTTGTTTGTTTGAGAGTTTTCATTAAAATAAAAAGTCTTGTATGATGTGACATAGTTTCAAATTGATATGACAAGAAACAACTGTGTAAACGATCAACATGCAAAACATTAGTGTATGCATGTAACACAAAAGCTGAAACTAGTTATTAAAAAAAGCTGTTTTACATAACAGGTGGAAATAATAAATCCTTATTGTGATGGCAGCACTTTCCATACTATCTTTAAATGTGAATGGATTCACAGATATATGCAAAAAAGAAATAGTACTGAACTATATTAGAAATGCAGAGTGATAAAGGATTTTTAGGATGGTTATTCAGCAGAATATCTGGGAGAAATAAAAAATGGGAGTACTTATATTAATTGTGAGAGGAGCTCCAGTAGTGAAAGAAGTGAAAAAAAGATAATAATGGTATATTTTTAGTAGTAAGGGGCTACTGGCAAGGGAGGAGGATTATGTTGGCATGTATTTATATTCCACCTTAAACTGCTAAAATGGAGCTTAAGAAAATTCTGGGAGAAATAATCAGCTTACAGCAGGGACTATTACTTCCAGGTAGGAACTGAACAGTGAGGATTTCTCTAGGGGACTTAGAAGTGAAATATATAACAAAAGAGAGTAGATTTTTGAAGAAATGTATACGGTATGGAAGATGTGTATTCAGTAGTAGGAGTTCAGACAGAATTTACATATTATTCCACAAGGTAAAAAACCTGGGCTAGGCTAGACAGAAATTATATTTCACAGGAACATGTTTGTGCACATATTTTCAGATCAAGCATCAATAATAATTAAAATAAAAATGCAGAGTAAAGAAATAAAAATGAGACACTGGTGCTTCCTCACCTCTCTGTTAAACAGAGATGAATTCAAAGAATGGGTAGTGGAAATTATTTGGGAGTTATTAGGGAAGACAGAAATTTCTTAAGAAGATATAGCTAGAGTGGGATAAAATGAAAGGGAAGTTTAAAAATAGGGTGGAAATAAAAGAAACAAGAGATATAGTAAGAAGTTACAAGAATTATTTAGAGGGACTGACAAAGATTAATGTACTGGAGAATAGGGGGAATCTCATAAAACAAGAAGAGGTGCAACAGCAGAGTGCTAGAGCTAAAATAAGAGAGTACCTTGATAATATGTATGAGTTTGGAAAGATTGCTGTTAAGCAGCTGTTTTTGGATAATAATGCCAGAGCACAGAAGCTTTTAGCACAACAGCTCAGGCAACAGAAATTGAAATGGGTTGTTGCCAAGTTTAGGGAGCTTATAACAAGGAGAATAACCAGGGATCCTGTAGAGGTATTAGAACTATTTTGGAAATGTTATGAAAATCTGTATAAAGCAGAGACATGGAAATTAAGAAAAAGTATAAATGGAAATTTTTATTGAAGCATTAAATATATCAGGGTTGCAAGTAGGTGAGGCTCAATTCCTAACAGTTAGGATATGAGGAGAAAAATCTGCAGGAATAGATGGTATTCCTGTGGACATTTGGAAGTGAAGAGGAAAGAAAATGATAAAGATCTAGAAGGGTTTGTTTAACGATATTTTAAAAAAGAGGAGAAGCAATAACATCCTGAAAGGAAGTTGTGATGCAGTAATATCTAAAGATGGTAAAGAACCATCAGATCCAGCTTTATATAGGCTCATTTTGATTCTAAACCGTGATTATAAAGTGCTTATGTCTATACTAGCTAAGGAATGGGAAAGATGTCACCAAGCCAGATAGATATGGTTTAATGACAATGTTTTATAGAGCAGTATTGATGCAGGGAAGCAGGATGTAGGAAAATACAGTTGTTGGTGGGCTCTGATGCAGATAAAGCATTTGATAGAGTAAGCTGGGATTTTATGAGAAGGACAATGGAAGCATTTGCATTTTCTTATTAAATTATAAGGTTGATTAAGAAGATGTATGAGGGGTCAGAGGCTAAAATTAAAGTGAGGGGGGTACCTCTCTGATAAGTTCTGTTTGAGCAGAGGAACCAGGCAGGGGTATCCTCTTTCCTCTTTGTTATTTGTGTTTTATTAAGAACCACTGGCAAAGAAAATTCAAGGATGTAATTGATATGGTAATCAAGAAAAGTTTACCTTATTTGCAGGTGATATTATTTTGCACCTGATAAAACCAGAAAAGAACATTTCAGTGTTTTAGAACATTCTGAGACAGTCTCAAGTCTTTTTGGGATACAAAATGAATGAAGATAAAACAAAGGCAATATCTGTAAACTATTACACACAAATTGGTTCAGCACTATTTATATTTCTGAGGGCATGATTAAATGAATAATTTAGGAGTATGGATTGAAATTATTCTGTTATGGCAGTTAAGGATGTATGGGAAGAGAATAAACAAATGATAATACAGAAACTGAGAAATTAGAAGCTCTGTTTTGTGGTTATGGATATTTAATATACAGGCCAGGCATATTTTTATTGAGCTTAGGATAAGTTATGAATAGCAAATAATACAGAGTTGAAGGATTTTATCTGAAAGGGGAAGAGGGCAACAGTCAAGTGGGATAAGCTGAACCTTTCAATGGAAGAAGGTGGTTTGGGGTTACTTGATTTGAAGGGGTATTTCAGAGCTACTCACTTAAGGCTCCTATACATAGCACAAGCAGAAAGCTATAATTCAGAGTGGTAAGAGATGATGATAAAAAGGGGGAAGCTCAAGAAACAAGGATAGACTGGCATTTTGGATGCAAATCCTTAAAGAGAATAACAATAGCCATACAGAATATTATGTTCCTGTAGTAGCAGTAAGTATTCTAAGAACTAAGTGAATACAGGAAAGGAGAAAGGAGATTCTGCCAATAGGGATGACTGCAATCAGGGCTACACAGAAGAGGCAAGATGGGGCTGGAATTAAATGGAGAAAACTGGCAAAGGAACCAAGGTACTGGGAGCAAACATTTAGAGAGAAAAATGTAATATAATGAAAAGAGGCCAAGAATTAATTTGGACTGCAAATTGCCTGTCCTACCAATGATTGATATCAGAGTGTAGGCAAAGAGAAAGGAATAAGGGGGTCCTAAATGAAAGACCAGCACTGGTAGAGTTTTTAGTAGAATCTAGAACAGAAGCGGCTGTTAAAAAGGGATAATTAGTAGGGCATTTAAGATACTGCATGATAACTAAAGGAATCAATCAGAGGAGCTTAGAAAGGATTGGGAAGAGAGATTGGATAAGCAATTCACAAAGAAAAAAATGGAAGGATATATTTATATCTCTCAAATATACAAGAAAATCTAGAAGATTTAGGATTTTTCCTTGTAAGTTTTTGCGTAGGTACTTTCATACCAAAGCAGACTCCAAAGAATTTTCCTTGGGTAGATTGCAAATATTGGAGGTGTGGTGGGGAAGGAAGAGGTAATTGGGAACATACTTTTTGAGAATGTAATGAGTTGGCAGACTTTAAAAATTCCCTGTAAACTACTCTGTCAGAAATACTGAGCAAGCAAATTGATGCAACTATTGATTCTTTTTTTTTTTAGTTGTGATACAGAATCAGAATTGCCTAGAAGTAGTAAGGCCCTGCTGAGTTTAATTCTAATAATTGCTAAAAAGCAGCTACTAGAAAATAGAAATCAAAGTCTAAGCTAACTCTACTACAAGTAGTGAATATAGTAATAGAGATAAAAGAACTGAAAGTGGGATATTTAGAAAAAAATAGGAGCAAATTGCATAGAAAAAAACGTTAATTGTGAGGAGAATAAATGCAGAATAATGTTTTGGAGGAGGAATGAGTTTAAGGGAAGGCAGGAACTGAATGAGCTATGAAATATTTGACTGGCAACTGTATAGATTATAAGTGATGTATAATGTTTACAACTGAAAATAGGTCAATATGGTTTGTTTCCATTTGTATAAATGTATGCTTGCCTATGTCATAATTTAAGAAAGGCGTTTCTTGTTTATAAAAAATTCAGATGTACAAAGTAGTAAACATCAGTGCTGCAGTAATAAAATCATACTCATGAGTATCATCAATTAATATAGTGCCACAGTTAAATTTCATATAAACCTAAAGCTTAAGTAAACAACATTGACACTGAATAGTTGCACTGCTTAATGAGCAGAACTGCTTAACAACATTTGCATCAGGAACACGTTCAGCTATATCTTGTCATTCATTTATTTACTTTGTTAAACGGGTTGGTGGGCTGATCTAAAACTTTCATCCATAACTTAGACCTGTTAGTCAGTTAAAACTTTTCCAGTAGTTAATTATATTTGTTAGATACTGTGCAACACAATGAGACAGCATATTAGTGAAAATATGCAAAAGGAACATTGATACAGGATGGATGCAGAAGTACATGAAATAACAGAAATTGGTCATTTTCAGAGCTAAACAACACCAAAGTTGTATCTTGTCAACATAAAACAAAAATGTGTACAATTTCAGGAGTACATCAGGAGGTAAGAATGAGATATAATAGGCTGTGAATATATAAGCAAATATATGTATGCTATTTGATACCAATTTTTCTGCGTCTATATCATAACATTGAGAGCTTAGGTTGTTGAATCTAAAAACATCGACACCTAACCGTCAAAAGCTAAAAATAGCGAACGGACAAATCATCTAATTCTTTCCTAGGGAAAGAATTCAGTTGGCCGTCCACAAACAAAATAAACAAATGCACCCAAACATAGAGAGGGGCTTCGCTCCCCACATCCACCAATGTGGGGGGCTGCACCCCCAACTAAATATACCAACTCTGAGATCGCTCTACATTGAGGAAAGGGCAAATCCCTGATAGCGGCCACGAAAATTCTTTCCCGAGGAAAGAATTCGGTGATGTGGCCATTTGCTATTGTAAGCTTTCGCCGCTTAGGTGTCGATGATTATGCATTTGACAACTTAAGCTGTCGACAATTTAATAGGAAACCCAGTTTTTTGCCAGTGGTGAAACAGCAACAGTTGCTTTCTTTGGTAACAAATTCAATTAATTCCTTTTTAAAGATACTGAAGTTTCATCATATTTTGCACTAACAGACGTGAGTTATTATAGTGGTTAAGGTGTTTATCTCAGACAAGAGGTACAGGGTTTGATTGTCGTTAAGGGAAAGTGGCTAGGCTTAAAATGGTTTACAAGGTCAGATAGCTTGAACTTGCCTATAAACATATAAAAAGTTCCAGACTGCTGGCGCCAACTTTGAGAAAGCTTTTTCATTTGTTGCTTTGGAGAACTGTGGCTTTGACAGCGTTATTGTATTTTCTATAGATGAGTGAAGGATAAAACTGGTTTGTCTATGCTGCAATGTATGTGCTCCTGGTGAACATTAGAAACGGTGTAGTAGTTCGTATGTGAGGCAGTTAAGCAACAGAGTGGCCTCAGATGTTCATGGCAGTCGGATGGATTTTTTTTTTTTTTTTTTGGAGTGAATAGCAGTGATCTCCCCTAGGACCATATAAGGATATTAATCTGCAGATTCTGTTTACTGTCCTTTAAAAATGATGGATGTTCATGGCTGTGGGCAGTATAAATAAGGGTAGGTAGAATTCTGTTTTGGAGATTATCATTTATCATGCTAAGGCTTGCCTGGATTCTAAGGGAAGTAGGTTTGAGTGCTCATATGTTAGTCTTAGCTGCCTGAGTACCATTTTGAAATATTTTCTACATGTGCAAATATTAGCTGTTGATTACGCATTATACCCAGGGATCTTTGCTCTGTAATTATCAGTAGATGTAAACCATTGATGTCAGTAACTCATGATGATGGCTTTGAGTTATTTTTGATAGGTGCTAAACAGCAAGGTAGTTGCTTTTTTGAGGCTGATCACAAGTTGCGTTTCGGTCCACCACTTCCATAGTGATTTGAAGTCAGTTTGTAAACTTAAGTCATCACTGAATAGATGATCAATTCCAATGAATTAGGACTGGCTTTTGAACTTGCATGGCATAATAATTACTCTAAAACTCAAGAGAAGTAATACTTATATAAGATGCTGACCAAAAAGTTAATGTACTATAATATAATATAATGCAATACATTAGGCAAAACATCCTAAAAAAATTCTCCCAGCATCGTGGATCGTGTTGTATAATTTAGAGAGAAGGACATGGATGGTATTTAAAATGCATGTGAATAAGAATAGTTACTAAGAGGCAATCATATATATGGCATTATTTGTCCTGCGTTTTATTGACCATACTAGGAGGGAAGTAAGGAAATGCATGCAAGAACAAATAAGAGACATTAAAAACAATATGGCAGCTAGTCTAATAGCTGTGTATTTTAAGAAGAAATGTAATAATGACCCAAAGTTTCTTGGGTATTTTATTATGTATGTTTGTCAGAATCCTGAGCTGCTTTTGAATGTTTCAGAAGCATTATTAAAAGAGGAATCATTGTGGTTTTTACATATGATAAGTTACATCCACAGGATTTAAATAATAAACTTGTTATGAAACATTTATTGTAAGTTTGGTTTTATATTTTCTATATGTTTTCTAAGTATGAATCTTTATTTTTCAGTGCTTATTGACTTTTGGAATGTTTACATTTGAGTGTTCCTTTAAATGCTTTAGGGTGGCCAGCTGTTTTAAAACAAATCTCTGATTATCATTTAGTGTTTATTATGTGGACTGAAACCATTGAAAGGATAAGCCAAGGTACTAGTTTTGTTGTTGTTATTGTTGTTGTTGTATAATAAAAGTGGATTTTTAAAGTTCAATCTGGGACACAAAAAGTCATTTTAAATTTTAAAATGGCTCATAACAGTATATCATTTTACTCCTGTAACTTAAGGATCGCACTGCATTTAGCTAAGTTAGCAGATAAATTAGTGTAGCACACTGAATAATTCACTGTTGCTGACATGCAGCATAATTTAACTAAAGACAGATGGATGTAATTTTTTTTTATTCTTTTAAAGTAAAGATAGATAGATGCTCATTCTTTTTATTCTTTTTAACAGCACATTCACTAAAGATTGAATGCATTCATTCTAACTGAACCATGATTACAGTAGCATAGCTGAGGTGGGGCAAAAGGGGCAACTGTCCCAGGTGCAATGTGTTGGGGCACGATTAGTCAGTCCTGAGCACTCTTTAATGCAATAATGCCTTTTAAAAGCAGGTATTGCATTTGCAGTCAGACTTGACTGCTGTAGCTATGTGTGGTCTAAACTGTATCAAACAAAAAAAAAATGAATGTAAGCCTGAGCACTATAGTTTAATACCATTTTAAAGTAAAAATAAAAAAATAAAAATTCTTTAAGTAAAATCTGAGTATGGTGGCACTTCAAGTAGTGTATAAACTGATGGCCTTACATTCACATGTGCAATATTCATTACAAATGGGATTCCCTGCCATGAAGCCCACCATCTGGCCAGTTTACCAAAGTCTACTGCTGCTTTAAGGTACACTGAACATCACCTACGCATTCCTTGCGTAGCATAGGGCATAAAAGTGATGTTCAGGCATACCATCCTCAGAACTGATTGCTCCAGTAGGAACAGCAGTCCAAGTAAAACCAAGGATAACTTGCGCATCCAGGAAGGAAAAAAAACTAGGGGGATGGAGGGAGGGAGTGAATACTGCAGCGTTGAAGGCAAGGATATCTACTGTTATGGTAAGATTATACAAAACTGCACTGTGTCCTTACATTCACCGCTGCAGTAATCATTGCAAATGGGAGAGGCCAAAGATGAAAAAGAAAATTGGGAAGCAGCATCAGAGCCTAAGAAGCCATGGAGAATTGCATCGGCAAAACCAGCCCTAGCCCTGGAGATACCACCCAACTGGTAATGTTTGGTAAAGGTATGCACAGAAGTACAGGTAGCAGCTTCAAGAATAGAATTAATGTCTAAGCCTTTGAAAAATGCACCAGAAGAAGCCACAGCTCTAGTAGAATGAGCCTTTACAAAAGAAGGAAGGTTCTCACCATGAAAAGTGTAACAAAAGGAAATAGCCTTTGAAATCCAAGTGGAAATAGCTTGCTTGGAAACAGCCATACCTAAAGACTTAGGATGAAAGGAAACAAATAACTGGTCAGATTTTCTGATAGCTTTAGTTTTATCCAAATAAAATCTGTGCCGTCTATGCACATATAATGCATACAGCACCCTCTCACTGTCAGATTGCGGAGAGGGGGAAAAAGTAGGCAAAGTAATAGACTGAAGTGACAACTCATTAACCACCTTGGGCATGAAAGAAGGATTAGTACGCAAGGACACCCTGTCCTCATGAAATATCAAAAAAGGTGGACAAGCCGTAAGGGCTTGCAACTCAGACACCCATTTGGCAAAAGTAAGAGCTAACAAAAAAACTGTCTTCCAAGAACAATGTTGCAAGGAAGCTAAAACAGCAGGCTCAAAAGGAGCCTGAGTCAATTTTTTCAGAATGAAATTAAGATCCCAGGGAGGAGGAACATGCTTCCTGAGAGGTCTAATATTAAGGACATCTTTAAGAAATTGCTTAGCCTCAAATCTAGGTGCTAATGGGAGAGTTAAAGGTAGACAAGCAGAAAGAACTGATAAGTGGGCCTTAATTAGAAGAATAGGCCAAACCAGCACTGAAAAAATCACACAAATAAGAGAGAACCAAAGGAAAATCCACAGAAAGTGGGTCCAGGTCACGGGAAAGACACCGAATAGAAAACCTCTTCCATTTAGATAAGTAGGATTTCCTAGTTCATAGGTAGGTACAAGGCTATCAGCCCTGGGGCCTATACAAGCCCAGCCAAAAAGGTACCCTGGCTTTTGCCATCCAAGTAAATTATTTTCCTGTGCCACTGTCGAGCAGAGTCACAGAGGTGATCCCCAGGGTGAATTTCCTATTTCCCATCCAATCATCAAGCTTTTTCTTGAAGAGTGCTAATGAGGAGCTTTGTTTGATATAGATAGGTAGTTTATTCCAGAGTATGGGAAGTCTCTGGGACAAGAATCTATCCCTCCAACATGTTCTGTTTATTGTGGTGACAAGGTTTAGGTCCCTAGAGCATGTAGCTCGGAGGGATTGGGATTTCTTTAAGTGGAGCATGTCCAACAGCTCTGGGTTTGACATAGCTTTGTATGTTAGGCAGAGATCACCGCTGAGTAGGCAATATGCGACGGAGTAAAGCTGGGGTTTTTTGAGATGGTCTGTGTAGGGCATCTGTTTGAGGCTGGTAATCCTCTTTGTGAGGTATTTCTGCGACCTTTCCAGTTGTTGTAGATGTCTTGTGAGGTACATACCAAAAGGGGTGTTGTGCTCTATAATGGGTCTAATGAGTGATAAGTAGAGGGGAACAATGACCTCTTTTTTCTGGATGAGAAACCTTTTGTGATGAGGTGGGCCGTATAGAAGGATTTCCTGACTACTGTGGTGATGCAAGGAGAAACTACTGTTCACCTGTGTCCCAAGATCTCTTATCACACTTTCGGTGTTAAGTATACTACCGCCTATGTTGTAGTTCATGGGTACAGAGTTTTTACCAAAGGGGATGACAGTGCACTTTTTGGCATTGAGCTTGAGGCCATGGCTCTGACACCAGGCATCTGTCTCAGTGAGGCCCTTTTGTAGGATGTCCACATCATTAGGAGTTTCGATTATGTCTCCTAGTTTGCAGTCATCTGTGAACTTCATTAGCCAAAGACCTTCTGTGTTAGCCTGTACTTCAGAGAAGTAGATACCAAACAGGAGAGGACCCAGGACTGAACCCTGTGGTACTCCACTTGTCACTTGTCTGAAGTCGGATTTGGAGTCTGCTACTTTCACAGTGTGGGTTCTGTCAGTGAGCCATCTTGTGACATAGGGATTTATACCTAGTTTAGTGAGTTTATCTATAATTCCAGAGTGGGGGATGGTGTTGAAAGCCTTGACAAGATCTAGATAGGCTGTGTGAACCACCTTACCCTTGTCTACGGCTTTGGTGACTGCTTCAAAGAAGTCTATCAGGTTTAGGAGACATGAGCTACCTTTTACAAACCCGAACTGGGTGGGGTCCAGAGTTTGGAGATTACCAATGTCTTTGTTTATAAGTTCCATGATGATACTTCCATGGCCTTGCAGACCAGGCTTATCAGGCTAATGGGGTGGTAGTTCCTGGGGTCCGTGGTGGCTCCCCCCTTGTGGAGTGGGATAACCGTCGCTGTGCATCATTCAGCAGGCACAAAGCCTGAGTTGAGGCTATGAATGAACATGGTACTTAGGTGGGGTGCCAGTTCGTTATGTAGTTCGTGTAGAACGCAGCCTGGGATGTTGTCTGGTCCCATGGATGCTGTGTTCTTGGCGTTGGAGAGTGTGGTTTTTACTTGTGCAGCCGTGATTACAGGAACTTTGCATTCTTCCAGTATAGCGATGGGCTAGTAGTAGGTTTCCTGGCCTTTTGCAGAACCTGCAGCACATCCACAGAAAAAAGGTGTCTATGAGGAATCAAAACCCTATCACCCACAGTGTCAGTTGAAGTGTGGACAGGTGGAGATGGATGAGAGACACTTGTCTTGTGTGATGAGATCTGCCCTGTGTAACTTGTGATGATTGCCCCTGGCCAGATGCAGAAGTAGAGGGAACCAGTGCTGTCACAGACAAAAGGGAGTCAACAAGAAGATTTTTGGAAGAATCCTGTTAAATCTTGAACAGGACTCTCGGAATGAGAGGAAGGGGAGGGAATGCATAAAGAAACATCACTCCAGAGGTGAAGGCAAGGGTATCTACTGTTATGGTAAGATTTTACACAACTGTACTTTCTTTTATTTTAATTAAAAAAGGTGGGAGGGCCAGGACGCAGAGACATGTCCTGACTGGCTCCTGCAATTCAGGATCCTCAGGTACCTGATTGCGGACTATTTTTTTTTGCTCTTCAACTGAAGAGCTGGAGGGAGGGAGGGTGGTGTGGATTTTGTACTGTCTGAAGGAAGCCAATTAGCATTCCTGCAGGGGTTTTTTTTCTTCACCTGAAGAGTTGAGGGGTGGGACACTAGTTTGTGGGGCTGGCACAGAGCACAGGTTGAGCCAGCTATACCTCTCAGGTAAGGTATAAGCAGTTCATTATACCTTAGTGTGTACTTTGATTTTGTGAAAAACAGGTTCAGCTGAGCATAGCTGAACAGAGAGGTACCAGCATTTTTTTGTTGTTGTTTTTTTTTTTGTTGTTGTTGTTTTTGTGATGGCCACTCCTGTTGTTGTAAACGGTCCTTAAAAATCCATTTTGAGTCTGCAGCTATAGAGAGGGTGCTCTCTTTAGTGCTGTCCTTACATTTAAGCCAAATCTCAGTAACTACAAAGGCATGGGTGTTTTCCAAATTAAAGAGTCCCTCAAAATCAGAAAATGTATTGTTTAGATTTCTGGCATTGAGGAGTGCCACCTTAATGTTATCCAGTTTTGAGATTGATGTGATTGCTATGTTGGAATATCATTCAACTGGACTTTACTTAAAAAGGCAGTGGAATACCTGGAATGAGAGGTGTAGGCCATACTTAGCAAAGTAAGCTGGACAGTCATGCATTTCATGCTATGATGACATATATTGATTCCCCTTGGAATGACATCAGTTATTGAAGCCAGTTGTCTTTTATTTCTATCTCGACATTATTCAAGGTAAAGGAAGGATTCCACTTTGCTACTAGTGACCTGCCTGCATGTGTGATATATATCTACATGTCCCCATGATTTTACATCTCAAGTTGTTCACTTCTGCAGTATTACCACCATGTCATAAAGAGTTAGGGTCCTCATAATGTCAGAGGTCCTGGCAACTGAAGGATCGTTTATTGTAACCCTGTCCTTGTTCAGCCTTGTGAGTGATGAGTCAGTGCTAAAACATTTGTCTTTCTGCTTTGACTCAAAGGGATATAGATATGTAGTGATTTTGCCCAGGATGACTCTTTTTGGAAGATAAGCATGTGGGGAATAAGTGGCCTGATTTTTGCAAAGAGTAAAAGGAAATTAATTAATTAATAAGCATGAATAATAACATATCTGGAATAATGTTAACACTTGAGAAAGGGCCTCATCAAGTAAAAACAGGCTGCTGTGAAATATTAAAAGACTGAGGATGGAGCACATAGTAGCAAAATGTTTGAATTTGAGGGACTTGCTACAAAGAAATGAATGCCCCAAAGGAACATAAAACCGCACAGAGCGCAACAAAACAAAACAGAAGGTGGCAAGTAAAATTCAGAGAAGGTGTGAGGGATGGTAGGAGAAATGACAACTGAGCCAATATTAGAGTAAACTAAAGTGCAGGACTCTCCCCAAATGAGTAGTAGTGTGATGTGAAGGAATGCAGGCAGTGATAATATAAATATCGGGTGTCACACCACCACAGATATTACTTTTTCTTCACTAGTACACTTGATTTTCCAGTTCAGATTTCGGCTGCATTACCTTCTGAGTAGAGTCTGCACATCCTCCCTGTAGCTGTATGATATTTTCTGAGAGCTATGCTTTCCTGCAGCATCCCAAAGAAATGCTGTAGGTAAATTTGTCATACTCCAAATTGTCTGCAGGTGCATGTAGTATGTAAACAAATGTATGATTGTGTACCCTGATATAGTTTGGGGCCCCATATGGGAATAGTTTCTTTGACTCATTCCCATTGAATGTCAGTTGCTAACTCTTCCATAACTCTGAAATGGATTCATTTGGTAATATGCAAATGAATGAACAAACCACCAGTAAGTACGGATTTTTTTTATTTGAAAAATAACTCGAGGGATGGAGGGGAATTCTCAACTACCTTTTCACTCAAGTTTGGACCTAGTAATCTTTTTGTCAAAAGTTATGCATTCTCTGTGCAATTAAAAATCTTCTCTGAATTCTCCGACCCAGTAGTACAGAGGGATATAGTAGTGATTGTGCCTGAGATGACCTTTGTACAACTAGAGGCACTAACACTGCAGGGACCAGCATAGAAGATGGGCCAAAGCCGACAAGGAGGTGCTGCCTATGCTCACTTCAACAGCAGCATTAAAAGCCTGGTGCACTTTCCACTGCCATTGGTATAACATTCATCTGGAAGTTGTACGTGGGCAGAAGTGGCCATCCACCTTCCAAAAATAGCCAGTGAGGAGCTTGAAAGGTTGCCACAGAGTAATGGTTGTGGTCAGGGCAGACTCTGCAACCATAATATGATACTGCATCTGCACCCTTGATTTCCTCAGCAGCCCTGCATGTGATTGTTTGAGCCTAGGAGACAATAAGGCAGTGAATGAGGAGAGGTGATGATCAGCTGCAGGGAGGGAGGTAGGAGGGAAAGTCTTGTCTTGATTGACACATACACACACACAGACATGCAGATATGTGCACGCGCACACACACACACACACACACACACACACACACACACACACACACACACACACACACACACACACACACACACACGCATGCACAGACACACACCCTTCCTCCAGTGATATTTGGTTATTGTAGCACACTTTGTACCCTTTGATATACAGTTGTGGGATTTGGGGGCCAAACCAGATTTATGCCGTTACCAACATGTAATATTTTCTGTCAGTCTATACTCTTGTTCATGTAGTTTGTTGCTTTGGCTGTTGCTGTTGCACAAGAGTACATTCAATGAGACAGACCTTTATACTAAACATGTAAGCTGATGAAAGATGGCTTTAAAATAGATTTAACTCCTTTTTTAACATTAAAACCTAGTATTTTGTTCCATCCATGACCAATATACTTGGTTATCACAAAGGCAGTGTCTTTTGGCTTGAAACTGTTCCAGCAGGTTGTTGTTGTTGTGTCTTTCGGCTTTTCCCAGTTAGGGGTCGCTACAGCAGAACTCCGGTCTGCTAATGATTGGCAGTACATTTTTATGTGCCGAGTTTCCAGCCCTGACGCACAACCTTCAACGAAGGTATGCCCATTCACACATGTCTCCACACAGAAGACGCTTTAGCTGAGAATCAAACAGGACAACATCTATCTGTGAGGCGACACCACTACCGCAGCACCACTACCGTAGTTCGAAACTGTTCCAGCAGGTAGATTTCACATATCCTTTTGCGACATAGCCTGTCCACAGTTGATGTCATCAAGCTTAGTAATACGTAGATTAGCTTGAGTATGGAGAGAATCGGGTTGAATATCTCCACATATTAGTACTGAGGCCCCTTCAGTTAAAGGATCAGCGGTGGGGGATCTGGCTTGGAGTGCCAGACTAAGGGAGCAGTTCCAGACAGTAGATAAGCCAGCTACAGCTGTGACAAATAGTAATTAATTAGGAGACGTTTTAATTGTAAGGCTGAAGTGCCTGAGTGAAGAAGGATGAAGCCATGTTGTTGTGAAGCACAAGAAGTTCTCATGAGCTTAACTGAGAAAATTACAGATTAAGTGCACAATAGCCAGTCATCATTCTCTGGTTGTCTGGTTGGCAGAGAGATGCATAACTAACTGCCTTGTGGTTCTCTGATTTGGTTTAGGTGTGGGCAATTGAGTATATGTAAGGTGCAATCGATTTAGAAGGAAGAGTCCAGAAGCTATACTGAATCCTAGTAATGAACAAAACACAAACACACAAATACTGTAGTGCCTGAAGGAGAAAACTGTGATCAAGAAATTATTTTAGGCTTAGGCTAGTGAAGGCAATTCTGTCTAGTTTCTCACTAGCTACAGACCTTCCTAAGCTAACTGCCTGTACAGGGCAGCTGTGCTACTGCACTCCTGCTAAAGTCTAGATTTTCTTGGTTGTCCCTCTTCTGACACAGATAGACCTTTAAAAAAACTTTAGCTGGGCAGTGAATTCAGATACATTTTTCTTTAAGACCTCCACTGTTAGTTTTACAGGTATTGTGTTTAATGTAACCAAACTTTCTATTTTGCGTTCAGGAAGAGCTCTTCTATTGAGCAAGGCAGAATAATAAAGACACTACACCTTGAAGTAATTGGAGCTCTAATTTTCCAAGCACACAACTAGTCACATTCGCTATTCGTTAATTATATGTTCATCTTTTTTGACAAGCTTTAAATTGATCAATTGTAGCAGGATTTCTTATCATAATGTTCTGGGGTGTGGAGACTGTGTCTGAACAGATTTGCACATGGCTAAACTGATAAAATTTGGAACCTGTTAACTAATTAAGGAGTGCACTTTTTCACAATCTGTCATTTATAATATTACTTTCTGATAGGATGCTGATATTTGTAGTTAGGCAGTTTCTTTACAAATCCCATTATTTATTTATTTATATTGATTGAAATATGGAGCATTCTTCCATAACTAGAGAACAGACAAATTCTTTCTAACTAAATCAGAAAACACCTGCAGTACAAATCCTTTTCAGTTCTGATGCCTGCAGTTACAGAGGAAGTTGTCTCAGTCCATGAAGAATGGTGGTTGCATAAAAAACAGTCCACAATCTGTTCAATAGTGAATCGATAGCCCAGTCATGTAGTTAAAGCTGGTTGACACTGTTCTCACTTGTATAAAATATTTCTCAGAGAGCAATCCTGTTAACAATTAAGGGTACTAGCATCAGTTGTAATGCTTTTTTTCCATAACCTGGTGGGCCAGAACGTCAACGATTTTTATAACGAAACCTGGGACAGTATGTGGAGGTATACACACAATCATGACACTCTTGTCTTAACATCACCTTGCAGTGATTTAATGCAGTGACCACAAGCTGCATTAGCATTTGTACCACCAGCAAATAAGAAGTCTGCACATTTGACACAGATGAAATCACCTACCCTTTTTTACCAAGTCTGTCTGTGAATATTGTTATTTATGCATATTTCACAATTTTACCAGATGTCACAAGAAGTACAAGGTGGCACAACTGTAGTTTAGTAAATTAGCACCAACCACCATTCTGGCTGTAGTTTATAAGAATTCATCAGGTGATCTCACCCAAAATATTATTTCACCTATATGCAGCAGAAATTAGTGACAAATGTGTGACTCATTAAACATGAGACAACACTGTTCTCCACATTAGCAGAAAGAGCAACTTTAGAGATCACCAAACACTGAGGGTATGGTGTAATTTAATGAAAGTTAGAGAGGCTTAATCTGAATGTTTATTTATTTGTCCTTCATTGACCAAGTTAGTTCCACTAGGCTAGTGGCCAGTTTTCAGGGGAGACCTCAGTTTAACTTCACATCTGAAGGATGGCACACTCATCATGTCCCCCCCCCCCCCCCCAATGCTGCACTGCAGTGCTAGCAATTCAATCAGAGTGAAAATCAAACCCACAGCCTTCTGGCCTTCCAGCACAAAAGGCACATGTGCTATCCATTGTGCCACTGTTTAGTAGTCAAATGGTGTGCTTGTAGTGATCTGAAAGTAAAGAGTGTGAGCTACATACTTTATGGAAGTTTGGGAAATTTCTGAACCAAACCTTGAAGCTACAATCATGGAAACACTTCTCTGAAATAAAAATACAGGCATTCTATAATAATAAAAGTGTCTATAGCACAAAAACAAGTAAGAAAGTTAAGCTTCTGACGCACCTGGTTTTATGTAGGCTGAAAGAAACAGTACTCAGGAAGAAGATGGCAAAATCCTTAGGAAGAATGAATGCACTAACGAGTAATTGTATATTTTGCTCAGGAGGACTCAATACAAAACATGTATCCATGCACTGGAATAGACTGCTCATACATGTCAAGCAAAGCGCCTCCTTGGCCCTCTTCAAAAGGAACCTTGATGATTGGATGGGAGATAAGAAATTCACCCTGGGGATCATATCAGTCGCCCTGCTAGACAGGGGTCCAGGGAAGTAAATATTGTGGGAAGAAATATCCAGGGAATTGTTATGGCTAGGGTTGTATAGGCACTAGGGCCAATAGCCTAGTACCAACCTATGAACCTATGAACCTATGTTCAGTATTATTATCTCATTATCCCACTATGAATGCATTTCTAATTCTTCATTTCATGTGTATGTTGTACTTGCTTGCAAACACAAAGTCCCTGTCAGCAATGCATTAGCTCAAAAATTAATTTCAGTGGGTGCCCAGTTCTTAGCATCTGTTTTGAATGTTATTACCACTGAGGCATATCTAGTTTGATCTGCTGTATACCACATAGATAAAGTACGCTAATGGACAAAATGAACAACCAAAGCCAAAAAGAGGAATTCAGTTTTCTGATAGTGGCAAAGCCCTCATGTACACCACCCATGCTAAGGGTCCTGTTCCACTGTTTAATCCAATCAGCTCTGAGACTGTACCACCACGTGAGAAGATAAACTTGTTAAGCTGCCTTTGTTATCATATGTCATATTTTTTTCTTTTAGCATATTTTGACTCAGTGGTGTTAACTGTATTTTAGCTCATATTGCCACGTGCAAACGGAAGAGCAGTTTGCCCTGCAACAGATTAAGTGCATTTTTGTCATGAAAGACATCCTTAATGGTTATGTTTTGTTCATGTCATGCATCAACATGTAAGCAAGATGTTAGAAAAAAGCGATCTGGCATGCCACTAGAGGGAAATTCTAATTAGTTGAAAGATTACTGGTTAAGTTATATGCCTGATATGGCTTTTCTAGTATCTCCCACCGTTCTGATGCCATCAGATCACAAAAGTCATGATAGCAGGACTACCTCAAAGGACAGTCACAATTTCCCATTGATGCATTCTTTATTCAGTGATCACATCTGCGATGCAATATAATGTTATATCTCTAGTATTACTCTGTAGAACATAAAAGCACAGTTATACCATTTAAAAGACATTTTCTAAATTATTTGATTGGAAATACTTATTTGTACCCTGCTGCCTCAATGGCTTTACTGACAAAATAATCAGTGAAAATGGCAACATATATTTCATATGCATGCTCACGTACAATACTTTTTTCTGGCATTTGAAAATTTGTTCAAAAGGAAGGGAAATGTGTGAGAGGGTATGCGCATATGTATGTGTTCACATGTGAGTGCCTTTCTTAATAATGTAAATGGACTTTTTAAATAAAAAAATGAAAAATAAAATGTGGATATACAGTAAGATCTCAACATGAAAACACTCTGTAGTAATACAAGAAGACATTTTGCTTCTTCAGCCATTAATTTTGGTTCCTGTGCATTTTTTTAATGCTGTAAATGGACTTGGAAGATCTTTTCATTTGCTAAAAGCTCATGAAATATTAAATGCACCTTTGCAATGAGCTTTCTATTTACAGTGACCCTGAGGTAAGAACAGATGCTGTTCTGAAGCTGATTTATCTTGTTTTTCATTTAAAAATGATTTAATTTATGTTTTATTTATTGGCATTTGTTAACCAGGATAGTCCACTGAGCCATAAAGAGCCCATTTTCAGCAGAGGCTCGGGGAGAAAAGCTCCACAAAAAACAAGTAGATATAACAAGCATGCACAATTAATTAAAATCATAGACAAATCCTTCTTGTGAACACAAACGTTATATAGGAAATAAGCTTAAAGAACATTATGCTGTCTAACATGCAAACCTCAAAGAGGAATATTAATGTACTTTGAATATAATAAATAGAACATTAAAGTATAATATGCCTTTGTTATTTTTGTTTGAAGCTTAAAATTGCATTAAATAACCCCAGAAAGTAAGAACAAAGAAATAGACTCTACCATGAGTGTGAAAATTAAAATAATTGCCAATGTATGTTATTAGAAGAAGTAAATATGTCTTACAACTGCATTTTGTAAAATATTTGAACAGCTTTACTGTTTTATTTACTATATTTTGCTTCTTTATTCCAGTAGTTAGGAAGTCACTTCACCATCCTGTGGGACGTGAGGTTCCTGTTACTGATGGCATATGGAAAATAAGGCTATGGCAAGTGAAAGATCAGAACCTGGGTCATCAATAGATTCATAGGTGTGTACTAGGCTAATGGCCCTGGGGCATTTACAACCCTAGCCATAGGATTACCCTGGCATAGTGCCACCTGGCCTTAGTTCCCAGTGCCTCTGTCGAGTAGAGCCACTGGTGATATCCCCAGGGCAAATTTTCTATTTCCCATCCACTCATCAAGATTTCTCATGAAGAGGGTCAGTGAGGTGCTCTGCTTGACATGTATGTGAAGTCTGTTCCATAGCTCGGGCAGTCTCTGGGTTATGAACCTGTCCCTCCAGCATGTTCTGTTAATTGTGGTAATGAGGTTGAGGTCTCTGGAGCATGTGGTACAGAGGGATTGGGATTTCTTTAGATGTAGCATTTCTAACAGAGCTGTGTCAGACATAGCTTTGTAAGTCAAGCAGAGATTGCCTCTAAGTAGGCAATATGAGACAGAGAATAGTTGGAGTTTTTTGAGTCTGTCCATATAGGACAAGTGTTTAAGGCCTAGGATCCTCTTTGTGAGGTACTTTTGCAGCCCCTCCAGTTGTTGCAGGTGTCTAGTGAGGTACATGCCAAATGGGGCATTGTACTCAATGATTGGCCTAATGAGGGAAGAGTAGAGGGAGACAATGACCTCTTTCTTCATGGATGCAAAACCCTTAGTAATAAGATGTGCCACATAGAAGGACTTTCTGACCACAGTGGTAATGTGGTGATCAAAAGAGAGGTTGCTGTCAACCTGTGTTCCCAGATCTCTTATAACACCTTCTGTGTTCAGTGGACTGCCATCAATGTGATAATTCATGGGAACCGGGTTTTCCCAAAGGGGATGATGACACATTTTTGGCATTGAGCTTAAGGCCATGGTTCTGACACCAGTCATTGGTCACAGTGAGGCCATTCTGGTAGGATGTCAACAACACTTGGGGAGTTAATAATAGCTCCCAACTTGCAATTGTCTGTAAACTTTGTCAGCCAGAGTCCCTTCATGTTGGCCTGGACTTCAGAGAAGTAGATACCAAACAGGAGAGGACCCAGGACCGAACACTGTGGGACTCCACTCGTGACTAATCGGCAGTTTGACTTGTAGTCAGCTACTTTCACACTGTGGGTTCTATCTGAGAACCAGTTTGCAACCCACCTAGTGATATAGGGGTTGATGCCAAGCTTAGTGAGTTTTTCTACGATTCCTGAGTAGGGAATGGTATCAAAAGCCTTGGCCAGATGAAGGTTGGCTGTATGAACCACCTTGCCTTCATCCACAGCTCTGGTGACTGGCTCAAAGAAGTCAACCAAGTTAAGCAAGCATGATCTACCCTTCACAAAACCAAACTGTGTGGGATCCAGAGTTTGGAGATCCCCTACATCCTTGTTTATTAGGTCCATGATGATGTGTTCCATAGCTTTGCATATCAGACTCATCAAGCTAATAGGGCGATAGTTCCCAGGGTCTATAGTCATTCCTCCTTTCTGGAGAGGGATGACTGTAGCAGTGCGCCATTCGGCAGGGACAAAGCCTGAGGTGAGGATGTGATTGACCAGGGCACACAGGTGAGGTGCCAGTTCACTCTGTAGTTCATGTAGAACACAACCAGGGATATTGTCAGGTCCCATAGAAGCTGTGGGCTCATGGAGATGTAATTCCATAAGTTTATATTATGACACATGACGACAGTTAGCAGAACACTGTCAATTGTTTATACTGCATCTTCATCCCTTGAGGTTCATTCATTTGCACACCTACATGACAGCATGACACGTAAAAGTATTCAGTCTATACTAGGAATATCTTTAGCCAAGCACAACGATTGTTCTCCTGGGAAGAATTTTCTGAGCATTTTCCCTGTCCTGGCCAGCTATCCAGTGATCTGAGCTCAGTACTGAAACAAGACTTGCATTCTCCCTGACAGAAATCTAAATAATGTCCCAGTGAACTGGTATTAAATTACCTTTTCTAAATATATAATAAACACATTTTTCTTTTATTTGAAGTGCTTTTAGCCCTCATTCCTGCCTAATATCAAGCCTTTCCAAGTCATACACTTCCCACTTGTTCTCCATTACAAAGGAATTACCTCAGTATAGTACAGGGGTAAAAGCCACTCAGTGGGCCCTCCAGGAATGTTTGAGTCTTCTTTGGTGTCCAAGTGCTGACAGCATTTTGGTATGGCTTAGCAACATCACATGGGCAGGGGATGAGCTGGCTACATCGCCATGAGGACCCACAATGACTTCCTCTGCAAGTGTACACTTTTATATACTCACTAATGAAGGTTACAACCAAGTGATGTTTTAAGCCTAACCCACAATGCACAGCATGGCATGACACTCCTCCTCCTCCTCATCCATACCTCTAAACTGTACAGATTTTTGCAAGAATGTCCAGATTTTTGCCTCATATTTGTGGTCTGTTTTTCATAAAATTGTGTTTTCTGGCAAATTAGCGGCAAATCATTAAAGACTGAAGTTAGAAAATAATGACAGATATTCAATTTTCAGACTTCATATCATTCAGAAAATTCATGCTAATGTATACGCTGTTATTCTATCAACTTTCTAAGTTTGTAAGAGCAATATTTAAAAACTGTCCCTATTTTTGGACTTTTGTCCTACTTTTATTTATAGCTTTGTACAGATTTCTTGCTCTAAGAGTTTGAGAGGTATGTCCTCATCCTCAGAGGCATAGGGAATGTATGCATCTTTTTCTGCCCCACTGCCCTCCTAAGGATGGGCATATCTCCAACATCCTGTGCCAGCAATGTAAAGCCTCTGAGCCCCAGAGCAGCTAATCAAATTCAGGTCACCTGGGATATGTTCAAGGCTTTATCCATACATGTCACTAGAGCTGGCACAACACATTTTTGAAAAAAAAAAGCCACTGTAGGTTAATAATAATAACATTAATACACATTTGTTAACCATGTAGACCCACTGAACACACATAGTTCCTTTTCAGAATGTCTGGTTAAGTAACTTACACAAGGTCACACAGTGAGCTAATGAGGGCTGGGGGAATCATACCCTGTGCCACAAGAACTACAGCTCACAGGCTTAACCTTCTGCACAAGCTGCCAGATGAAGCACACCAGATACAAAGGATAGTGGCATCATTGGCTTATGCTTAGATTTAAGAAAGGGATTAATCCAGCCAACCATATTTATAAGGTTTCAGCAGTGTCACTGTTCTCTAGATTGTGTTATTCCTTAAAAGAAGTCCTTCTAAAGCATGGATGTGTCACTTTTATAGGTAACAGTACAACTTCCTGACTGGAAATGTCATTCTGAGTCTTGCTTCAATAGTTCCATATTCCTGTATATTAAAAAAACTAAGTGTGTTGAAAACTTTAGCAGCAGCAGTGACTATGTCACAGATGAGCTCTAGAGAAAGTATCTTGTCATGTTTTTAGTGAAACAAAATAAAATAATTCAGATATGTCTAAGTATGTACACCTAAAATGGTAATATGTATTTAGACAAAAATATATGACTAAAGCACACAAGTAGGACTGTAACGCAACTGGGAGTGGTCAGAATTGCAATCGGTAAATTTTGATGTCAGAATGTTGAAACCTGGCAGTTGTAGTGACCCTTAAGTACATCATTTTTAAAAGTTAGCAGTATAGGAGCTTTGTCCGGCATAAGAAAGTGATGTAGCTCCAAGGAAAAAAAAACACTTTAAAACACTGGATTTCAACACTGTGAAATTTCATAATTCTGAAACTTGTCATTTTAACTTACAATCATTTCAAATACATTCATGACACCAATGAAAAGAGAATAAAAATTAATTATATGAATAATTTTGGGAAATTTTGAATTTGTATGATAGACTTCTCTAACAAAAAAAAATTTACTAATATTAAGTGTTGAGAGAATGAAACAGTGTTTTAGTGTGGATTCTCTCTTAAAAGTAGGGACCACTGAATCCTTTTCTGACAAACAAAATAAACTGACAAAATTGGCATTTAGGGGGATGTGTACAACCTCTTATTTGGTCTCATACCTCTTTAGTGAAGATAACTCCCTCTTTAGTGAAGATAACACCAAGACTGCAGTATTTCAGGGAATGTGGAATTTTTCTTTTCTATATCAGTCAAAACTGTATAGTTATCATCATTTATGCTCACAGCTTTGTTAAATTGTGTATGCATATCTAAAATACTGTATGCTTACTTGTATTTAGTTGTTCTCAACAGAGTATCATATTATCAGGCATATGTTTTCAGTTGTCAAGCAGTCTAAAGTAAAACTGCATATTGTCAATCTATGAGCTTTGACAATTTATATCCAATTCTAAAAGCAACAGTCATCATCAACATTCTTAGCCTTAAATTTCTGCCTGGCTTTTATGTCCACTTTCTATAAAAATTACTTTGGTATTTATACTCACCAGTGAACCCCAGTAGGTTACACTTAGTTTAAAGATTCAAAATGCTACTGTGAAACCCAGAACCCCTGCAAATAACACCATATCAGGCAGCAGTGGTAAGCGTCTTCAGTGTTAAGCGGGTGTCAGGATTTGTACTGGTTCTGATAATCGGTTCACTGCTATTATTGTTTTCATCAACATGCCTGCAGTCACAGAGGAAGTCGTCTCAGTCCCCAAAGAATGGCGGGTGCATGAAAAACATGGTCCACTATTATGCATTTCAGAATGAACACACAGTAATGCATCTCCTGCTGCTGCCTCAAGGGATTCTGTTTTTTTTTTTTTTTTTTGATATATCAGCAAGTAACTGAAAAAAAACTTGTATAATCTGCTCTAGTACTGCAAGTGGAATGGAAGAGTTTTGCACAGCTTGCCCAGTGGGCCTAATTACACTCTTAAGCATGAAACCCTTATGCTGACTTGTCACATGAAGGTGCTACTTACAGACAGATACAACATGTAAACTGATTGCCTGATATTCCCTCTGCTATCTTAAGAACAAATCAAAAGTGCTATTCTTTCTTTCTGTTTAAAATGTCCATTTGTAAACTGAAATATTTAAAACCCGTACCATATCATTATTTCTATCCTCCTGGAGTCTAGTTACTCAACTTAAGTAAGTGTAGCACAGAAATAAAATGCAATAGCAAATGTTTTCAAGCTGGTACAACCTATATACTCATTCTACAATTTCACTTCCATCCCTTATTTAATATATTCTTCCATTGTATTCATTTCCTTTTAACTTATACTTCACATTTTTCTATTTCACTGGAATGTTTCAGTTTACTCTTTTACTGAGTTTCACCTGTTACATTTAAGAGAAGCACCACTGTCCTGTTTGTTAAAAAAATACCTTTATTATTTTCCCACTCTGTAGCATGTCCTCCTCTTCCAAAATGCTTCTTTGAAAAGAAATGGCTTTACTAGTGTACCTGAAATCAGTTCTACACAGCCCAGGTTGGTGCCTTCCCCTCCTGTTGTACCATGTGTATCTTTAGCTACCATGGTATCTCCTTATATTGCTTTGATAGGGTATCCGTCAGAGCTTCTCAGCCCTTTGTGTTGTTAACAGTCCGCATTTCAACTTCCTGATGTTTAGCTACTGTAACATAACTCAGAGTGCCAATTTAAATGTTAATTATTTATTTGTTTACTTATTTATTCAGGTAATTAGGTAGGGGTGGTAATAATATGCGACCATAATTAAACTCAGCATAGACACGTGTCCTGTGTACATAGAGTGCCATCTGTCATTTATTTCATTGCCTTTATGTCTTTATTATGCCAGCCTCTTAGTCTACAAAAGGGTAGTGAGACCAGCTATGTTATATGGGTTGGAGGCGGTGGCAGTGACAAAAAGGCAAGAGTCAGAGCTGGATGTGGCAGAGTTAAAGATGTTAAGATTTGCACTGGGTGTGATGAGGATGGACAGGATTAGGAATCAGTATATTAGAGGGTCAGCTCAGGTTGGACGGTTTGGAGACAAAGCCAGAGAGGTGAGATTGCATTA